>NC_135990.1:3022686-3070186 GCF_053455715.1 Rhinoraja longicauda
GATGATCAGCCATGATCACAATGAATGGCGGTGCTGGCTCGAAGGGGCAAATGGCCTCCTCCTGCACCTATTTTTTATTTTTCTATGTTTAGTGGATTTGAGAGGCTAATTGTGTTTCTATACTATCCTCTAATGAACTTACATGGGGATTTTACAGAGTAATTAGTGAATGTGCTCTGGGGAAGGTACATGTACAGCAGAACTGTCCCTGTCACCACCAAGTACACCGAGGTTGCGGAGGACTGACAAATGACTGCCTTGGGTGACGATGGACTAAAGAGGGTGGCAGGGATACGGATTTAATGCAGGGTTCAACAAGTGAGGTTGTGGATGTCTGGAGAATGTAGTGCTGGAATTCAGGAGGTCACGTTATGTAAGTTCAGTTTAGAGATACAGCGCAGAAACAGGCCCTTCGGCCCACCGAGTCCGCACCGACCAGCGATCCCCGCACACTAACACTATCATACACACACCAGGGACAATTTACACTTACACCAAGCCAATTAACCTGCAAACCTGTACGTCCTAGTGCATCAGCCACTGAAAGGAAGCGTGCAGGTACAGCAGGCAGTGAAGAAAGCCAATCGAATGTTGGCCTTCATAACAAGAGGAGTTGAGTATAGGAGCAAAGAGGTCCTTCTGCAGTTGTACAGGGCCCTAGCAAGACCGCACCTGGAGTACTGTGTGCAGTTTTGGTCTCCAAATTTGAGGAAGGATATTCTTGCTATTGAGGGCGTGCAGCGTAGGTTTACTAGGTTAATTCCCGGAATGGCGGGACTGTCGTATGTTGAAAGACTGGAGCGACTAGGCTGTATACACTGGAATTCTTGTGTTTCTTTTTCCCTTAACAAGGAGCTTTTAGTTTAGACATAAAAGCTGGAGTAACTCAATGGGACAGGCAGTATCTCTGGAGAAAAGGAATAGGTGATGTTTCGGGTCGAGACCCTTCAGATAAAGAGTAAAGGGAGAGGAAACCAGAGATATGAAAAGGTACAGAAACTTTGAAGGCTTAGCTTGTTATCTTTTCTATTATGAAATACAAGATTGAAGATTAAAGGGTCAATTAGGTTTTGCTTTTAAAGATAGTGTGGAAACGGCCCTTTAGCTTACCTGTACAACGCCGAACATCGGCCACCTGAACATTTTACATGAGAGAGAGAGAGAGAGCAGGAAGAGAGAGAGAGAGTCTGTGTGAGAGAGGGAGAGAGAGAGAGAGAATGGGGAGAGAGAGAGAGGGAAGGATAAAGGAGGAGGGGAGAGAGAGAGAGAGACAGAGACAAAGAGAGAGCGACAGAGAGAGAGAGAGAGAGAGAGAGAGAGAGAGAGAGAGAGAGAGAGAGAGAGAGAGAGAGAGAGAGAGAGAGACAAAGAGAGAGTGACAGAGAGAGAGAGAGAGAGAGAGAGAGAGAGAGAGAGAGAGAGAGAGAGAGAGAGAGACAGAGACATAGAAACATAGAAAATAGGTGCAGGAGTAGGCCATTCGGCCCTTCGAGCCTGCACCGCCATTCATATGATCATGGCTGATCATCCAACTCAGTATCCCGTACCTGCCTTCTCTCCATACTTCTCTCCAGAGAGACAGAGAGAGACAGAGAGAGAGAGAGAGAGAGAGAGAGAGACAGAGAGAGAGAGAGAGAGAGAGAGAGAGGCAGAGAGAGAGAGAGAGAGAGAGAGAGACAGAGAGAGAGAGAGAGAGAGAGAGAGAGAGGCAGAGAGAGAGACAGACCAGAGAGAGAGAGAGAGAGAGAGAGAGAGAGAGAGAGAGAGAGAGAGAGAGAGAGAGAGAGAGAGAGAGAGAGAGAGAGAGAGAGAGAGACAGACAGAGAGAGAGAGAGAGAGAGAGAGAGAGAGAGAGAGAGAGAGAGGAGTGGGGCAGAGAGAGAGAGTGGGGAGAGAGAGGGGGGATGGATAGAGAGGGGGGGAGAGAGACAGGGAGAGAGAGTGCTATATTCCAACCACAACACGCTAATGGAAACTGGCACGTCTTGCTTTCACACATGCTCCAGCTAGCAGAAATTGCCTTCAGCTGACAACAGTCTCGTTTCTGGATCAAAGCTTACTCCTAGAGAGATTTTTGTCTTTGAGTCAAGACTCAGATGAAGACACGAAACAGACATTCCACTGATAACTGTGGTCATGTTTCTGCGCAATAATTATTTTTGAATTATTTTAGTTTGAACCTTTTATTGAAAGTCAGGATATCGACGAACTTTAACAAATGGGCACTATATCCCTTGTTTAAATTGACTAATGTAATGTGTTCATCTATAAACAGTGATAGTGGAAGTTGACATTGGAGAATTAAATTATAATGAAGACAGACACAAAATGTCGGGTAACTCAGCGGACAGGCAGCATCTCTGGAGAGAAGGAATGGGTGACCCCTCTTGTGGTCTAGAAACATAGAAACATAGAAAATAGATGCAGGAGGAGGCCATTCGGCCCTTCAAGCCAGCACCACCATTCAATATGATCATGGCTGATCATCCAGAATTAGTACCCAGTCTAATTCAATTGAGTCGACAGAAATGAATTTCAAAGGCACAGTATTACAACACAAATATTAAGTCTATTTGGTCTATTTAGTTTAGTTTAGTTTTAAATTAGGAGGGTGCATAGATAGGATGTGCAGAAAGGAACTGCAGATGCTGGTGTAAATCGAAGGTAGACACAAAATGCCGGAGTAACTCAACAGGTCAGGCAGCTTCTCAGGAGAGAAGGAATGGGTGACGTTTCGGGTCGAGGCACTCCTTCAGACTGATGCATGGATAGGATAGGTTTAGGTTTAGAGTGTGGTGAATCTGTGGAGCCCAAGTCAGTGGATGATTTTCAGCTACCAGAATAACAAGAAAGATCCCGACCCAAAATATTGTCAAACCCTTTCCCTCCACAGATTCTGCCTGACTCGGCACGGTGGCGCAGCGGTAGAGTTGCTGCCTTACAGCGATGCCAGCGCCAGAGACCCAGGTTCGATCCCGACTACGGGTGCCGTCTGTACGGAGTTTGTACGTTCTCCCCGTGACCTGCGTGGGTTTTCTGCGAGATCTTCGGTTTCCTCCCACACTCCAAAGACGTGCAGGTTTGTAGGTTAATTGGCTGGGCAAATGTTTAAAAAAATTGTCCCTAGTGTGTGTAGGATAGTGTTAATGTGCGGGGATCGTTGGGCGGCGCGGACCCGGTGGGCCGAAGGGCCTGTTTCCGCGCTGTATCTCTAAATCTAAAATCTAAAATCTAAAATTTCTCCACCAGAAATAGACACAAAGTGCCTTAACGGTCAGGCAGCATCTCTGGAATGCAAGGACAGGTGGCAATTCAGGTTGGGAGCCATTTTCAGACTTTGTGTCTATTTCTCCAGGGATGCTACCTGACCCGTGGAGTTGCTCCTGCACTTTGGTGACCATCACCGTTATTTCTAGGTTGAGCACTGAGGCCACACAGTGGAGCAGCGGTAGAGTTGCTGCCTCATTGCACCAGAAATCCGGGTTCGATCCTGACCACGGGTGCTGTCTGTGCGGAGTTTGTACGTTCTCCCCGTGACCACGCGGGTTTTCTCCGGGTGCTCTGGTTTCCTCCCACCTTCCAAAGACGCGTTGGGTTTGTGGGTCAATGGGCTGCTGCAAATTGTCAATAGACAATAGACAATAGGTGCAGGAGTAGGCCATTCGGCCCTTCGAGCCAGCACCCCAGTGTGTAGGATAGAGCAAGTGTTCGGGAAATCGCTGGTCGGCATGGACTCAGTGGGCCGAAGGGCCTGTTTTCACACTGTATCTCTAAACTAAACAGGAAATCTATCCTCTTGGCATCTGTACGAGCCGTAATACAATAAAAAACAGAAATAAACTGAATATAGACAATAGACAATAGGTGCAGGAGGAGGCCATTCGGCCCTTCGAGCCAGCACCGCCATTCAATGTGATCATGGCTGATCATTCACAATCAGTACCCCGTTCCTGCCTTCTCCCCATACCCCCTGACTCCGCTATCCTTAAGAGCTCTATCTAGCTCTCTCTTGAATGCATTCAGAGAATTGGCCTCCACTGCCTTCTGAGGCAGAAAATTCCACAGATTCACAACTCTCTGACTGAAAAAGTTTTTCCTCATCTCCGTTCTAAATGGCCTACCCCTTATTCTTAAACTGTGGCCCCTTGTTCTGGACTCCCCCAACATTGGGAACGTGTTTCCTGCCTCTAACGTGTCCAACCCCTTAATAATCTTACACGTTTCGATAAGATCCCCTTCCTTCTAAATTCCAGTGTATACAAGCCTAGTCACTCCAGTCTTTCAACATATGACAGTCCCGCCATTCCGGGAATTAACCTACGCTGCACGCCCTCAATAGCAAGAATATCCTTCCTCAAATTTGGAGACCAAAACTGCACACAGTACTCCAGGTGCGGTCTCACTAGGGCCCTGTTCAACTGCAGAAGGACCTCTTTGCTCCTATACTCAACTCCTCTTGTTATGAAGGCCAACTGAAGCAGCCACTTACCAGGAGAAAGGAAAAGACAAAGTGCTGGAGTAACTCAAGGGGTCAGGCAGGATCAATGAAGAACATGAGCAGCTGATATTTTGTGTCAGACTGCAAGAGCAGGTCAAAGATAGTGTGTAAAGCTGTGAACGTCTCACCTACTGACACCACACACAGTCCTTTCCAATGTCGGCAAGACTGAAGTCATGAGTTTGACGGAATACTCTTCCCTTACCTGGATGAGCAGAGGAACCTTTAAGATACTCAATGTCATTCAGGTCAAAGGAAAGGACACAAAGTGCTGGAGTAACTCAGCAGGTCAGGCAGTATCTCTGGAGGACATGGGCAGGAGATAAGGATGTTGCCAGGACTTGAGGGTGTGAGCCGCAGAGTGAGGTTGAGCAGGCTGGGAATCTATTCCTTGGAGCGCAGGAGGATGAGGGGGGATATATAGAGGTGTACAAAATCATGAGAGGAATAGATTGGGTAGATGCACAGAGTCTCTTGCCCGGAGTAGGGGAATCGAGGACCAGAGGGCATAGGTTCAAGGTGATGGGGAAAGGATTTAATAGGAATCTGAGGGGTAACATTTTCACACAAAAGGTGGTGGGTGTATGAAACGAGCTGCCAGTGGAGGTGGTTGAGGCTGGGACTATCCCAACGTTTAAGAAACAGTTAGACAAGTACATGGATAGGACAGGTTTGGAGGGATATGGACCAAGCGCGGGCAGGTGGGACTAGTGTAGCTGGGACATGTTGGCCGGTGTGAGCAAGTTGGGCCAAAGGGCCTGTTTCCACGCTGTGTCACTCTATAACGTTTCAGGTTGGGGCAAGCCTGTATAACTGGCAAGCCTTCTACCACCGTAAACATGCTGCCAAAACTGTTGAGTTACTCCAGCGCTTTGTGTCCTTTTGTGTATGAATCAGCATTTGCAGTTCCTTGTTTCAAGACAAAGATGCTACTTGAACATCTGGAGTAACTCAGGAGATCAGGCAACATCTCTGGAGAACATGAATGGGTTATAGACAATAGACAATAGACAATAGACAATGGACAATAGGTGCAGGAGGAGGCCATTCAGCCCTTCGAGCCAGCACCGCCATTCAATGCGATCATGGCTGATCACTCTCAATCAGTACCCCGTTCCTGCCTTCTCCCCATACCCCCTCACTCCGCTATCCTTAAGAGCTCTATCCAGCTCTCTCTTGAAAGCATCCAACGAACTGGCCTCCACTGCCTTCTGAGGCAGAGAATTCCACACCTTCACCACTCTCTGACTGAAAAAGTTCTTCCTCATCTCAGTTCTAAATGGCCTACCCCTTATTCTTAAACTGTGGCCCCTTGTTCTGGACTCCCCCAACATTGGGAACATGTTTCCTGCCTCTAATGTGTCCAATCCCCTAATTATCTTATATGTTTCAATAAGATCCCCCTTCATCCTTCTAAATTCCAGTGTATACAAGCCTAATTGCTCCAGCCTTTCAACATACGACAGTCCCGCCATGATGTTTTGCGTCAGGAACTGAAGAAGGATCTCGACTGGAAACGTCACCAATCCTTGTCCTCCAGAGATGCTGCCTGACCCGCTGAGTTACTCCAGCACTGTGTGCCCTGGAGTGTTTTCTAAGGCTGGTTCTCTCACTAACACATGGGGTCTCCCCTCACCAGCCACCACGAGCAGCTTTACGCAACCATCCCAAGAATGTCAATTATCCTTGTAGGAAACATTAATTTCACGGTAGAATTGGCAAAAACAAATCCTTGCTTCACGTGCAGGAAGCAACTGCAGATGCTGGTTTAAACATAGACACAAAAAGCTGGAGTAACTCAGCGGGACAGGCATCATCTCTGGCGAGAAGGAATGGGTGACGTTTCGGATCAAGACCCTTATTCAGACTAAGGTATCACAAAATGCTGGAGTAACTCAGCAGGTCAGGCAGCATCTAGGAGAGAAGGAATGGGTGACGTTTCGGGTCGAGACCCTTCTTCAGACTGACCCGAAACGTCACCCATTCCCTCTCTCCTGAGATGCTGCCTGACCCGCTGAGTTACTCCAGCATTTTGTGAATAAATACCTTTGATTTGTACCAGCATCTGCAGTTATCTTCGTATACCAATGGTAAAGGACACAGGCCATTGTTAGCTGCTTGCAAGGTGAGAACGAGGACAGATATGAGGCCAAACGCAAATTGGAGGAACAGCATCTCATATTTCGCTTGGGCAGCTTACAGCCCAGTGGTATGAATATTGATTTCTCCAACTTCAAGTAACCCCCGCACTCCCTCTCTCTCCATCCCTCCCCCACCCAAGTGGCACCAGCTTCTCGTTCTCACCCAGCAAACAGCTAACAATGGTCTGTTTCCTTTATCATCCTGACTTTTTTTGCATATCTTTCATGCATTTGTTCTGCATCTCTCTCTCTACATCCCCGTCTGCATCACTCCTTTACCTTTCCCCCGACTCTCAGGCCGAAGAAGGGGGGTCTCGACCCGAAACGCCACCCACATATAAGATTATTAAGGGGTTGGACACGTTAGAGGCAGGAAACACGTTCCCAATGTTGGGGGAGTCCAGAACCAGGGGCCACACAGTTTAAGAATAAGGGGTAGGCCATTTAGAACGGAGATGAGGAAAAACTTTTTCAGTCAGAGAGTTGTGAATCTGTGGAATTCTCTGCCTCAGAAGGCAGTGGAGGTCAATTCCCTGAATGCATTCAAGAGAGAGCTGGATAGAGCTCTTAAGGATAGCGGAGTCAGGGGGTATGGGGAGAAGGCAGGAACGGGGTACTGATTGAGAATGACCAGCCATGATCACATTGAATGGCGGTGCTGGCTCGAAGGGCCGAATGGCCTCCTCCTGCACCTATTGTCTATTGTCACCCATCCCTTCTCTCCAGAGATGCTGCCCACCCCGCTGAGTTACTCCAGCATTTTTGTGTCCATCTTCGGTTTGAACCAGCATCTGCAGTTAGAAACTTAGAAAATAGGTGCAGGAGGAGGCCATTCGGCCCTTCGAGCCAGCACTGCCATTCAATGTGATCATGGCTGATCATCCAACTCAGTACCTGCCTTCTCTCCATACCCCCTGATCCCTTTAGCCACAAGGGCCACATCTAACTCCCTCTTAAATATAGCCAATGAACTGGCCTCAACTACCTTCTGTGGCAGAGAATTCCACAGATTCACAACTCTCTGTGTGAAAAAAAACCTTTCTCATCTCGGTCCTAAAAGACTTCCCCCTTATCCTTAAGCTGTGACCCCTGGTTCCTTCCCAAACAAGAATCTACCTCTCCGATTGAGGTAGGGTCTCGAAGAAGGGTCTTGACCCGAAACGTCACCCATTCCTTCTCTCCTGAGATGCTGCCTGACCTGCTGAGTTACTCCAGCATTTTGTGAATAAAAACCTTCGATTTGTACCAACATCTATTTTCTTAATCTATCTCTCTGTCTCTGCTTTAAACATGTCCACGTTAGTGCAAGTGCAATGTGTACCTCTGCCGGCGCGGTCCTTAAGCTGTGACCCCTGGTTCCTTCCCACACAAGAATCTATCTCTCTATCCCTGCCTTAAACAAGTCCACGTTAGTGCAAGTGCAATGTGTACCTCTGCCGGCACGGTCCGGTCTGAAGACGCTGCCCAAAGCCAGGCGTGGTCCAGGTACCTGGTGGCCCAGTTGCACCCCACCATCGGGCAGGGATCTGGGCAGTGGGTACTCCTCCGCGTTACGTTGGACGCCAGATCGTGTCCCATCTCCCGTCCTGGGGTGGCCGGTGTCCAGCGAGGAGGTGGAGCCGCTGGAGATGGAGATGGTCGGGTTGTCCTCCACGCCAGCCAGCGCCTGGTCGTACAAGCTGTGCATGTAACGCCTGTCCAGCCCATCGTTGGCGGGGGGAGGTTGCTGGGGGAGGTCGGACGCTTGCCCCAGGGCTCTGTAGGGCTGCATGCTCTCTCCATAATCCCCGTACCTGGGCCTGGCTTGGTAGGGGTGACCCCCGGGGATGTCCGAGTGCCCCCGGCGGTAGGGTAGGGTCTCGCCAGGTGTGTCCAGAGCCCTTGGAGGAGCGTAGTCGTAGCTGGGCTGGTGGTAGGGGACGGGGTAGGAGGGTCGTTGGGGCAGGGGCAACTGCTGGTAGGTGGTCTCTGGGTAGGAGGGTCGTTGGGGCAACTGCTGGTAGGTGGTCTCTGGGTAGGAGGGTCGTTGGGGCAACTGCTGGTAGGTGGTCTCTGGGTAGGAGGGTCGTTGGGGCAGCTGTTGGTGGGTGGTCTCGGGGTAGGTTGGCAAGCGACCCCTGTGCCAGACTGGGGAGGTGGGCTGCAGGTACCTGTGGGTGTTGCTGGGGTCTCCAAAGGTTCCCTGCCTCCAGTTGTCTGGCACTTGCCCGAAGCCGAAGGGGTGTCTGGTCTGGCCCCTGACCGTCTCCGAGCCCACCCTGTGGGTCTGGGGTCCAGCCTGGCGTCGCCCAGTGCCCGCTGGTCTCCTCTCCCTCAAAGACCCCCCTCCCAGCCAGACCCTGGGGCTGGTCCGGCCGCCGGGGACGTACTCTGAGCCCGTGTTCAGGAGGCTGTAGACTCGCCCGTTGTTCTCCCATTGGATCATCTGCCTCCAGGGATCAGTAGCAGCCTCGCCCCCTCTCGCCTGGGCACCCACTCCGGGCAAGGTGGGTGAAAGTAACAAGGGTACACACCAGCCCAGCAACGCTGCCACCAGCCACCGCCCCATCCCCTTGAGCTGTGAACAAGGGAACTTCTCCAAAAGTCTCTCCCCACCCCCCCCCCCCACACACACACAAACTCACACACACACAAACTCACACACACAAACACAAACAAACTCACACACACCCAAACTCACACACACACAAACTCACACACACCCAAACTCACACACACACAAACTCACACACACACACACCCACACACAAACAAACTCACACTCAAACTCACACACACACACCCACACAAACTCACACACACACACCCACACACAAACTCACACACACACACACATACAAACCCACACAAACTCACACAAACACACACACACAAACACACACAAACTCACACTCACACAAAAGCACACACAAACACACACTCACCCACACACACTCACCCACACAAACTCACACACACACACACACACACAAAAACAGCAGCTAAACAAAAGGAGAGAGCTCTCCAGCCTTTCTTCAACAAGGGCTCAGATCCCAGGGCAGTTGCTACAAAGCTCCCAACACGTTAGACACGACTATCTTCTCTCCCCACTGTTCCCCTTGCCTCCCCACCCTTCAACACCGCCGACCCACCACTAACTTATCCACTCTGTACCCTCCCCTCTCTGGTCCTTGCGATCCTTGAGCCCAGCGGATTTCCCCCCCCTCTCTCAAGAACAAAAAAAAAACCAAACCTCCAGCCTTCGCCACACCTCTTATTTCTTTCCCCACAGCGTTAACTTTTATGCACAGATTAGATATTCCTTCCTCCGCTCTTATGGAGGAGCTGTATTTTGGTTTCTTCTCTCAATGTAATTCCTCCCCCTTCCCCACCCACCCAGCCACTGTCTAATCTCCCCTCTCAGTCTGAGATTTCAGTTCAAAGCTCCAGAAGCATTTCCCCAGCACCACGTCACTATTTTTTTCGCAACAGCCTCTAACAGTTGACCGTGAGGTTTAATAGGGAGCCAAGAAATGAAATGTTTACCCCCCTGAAACACAAGTGAGAATGTGAAACTCTTCTCACAAGGAAGGGGGGGGGGTTGAGGTGAACTGGTGTAGGTGCGTCGGAGTTCATCTTCACAAGTGATAGGAGCAGAATGAGGCCATTCGGCCCATCGAGTCTACTCCGCCATTCAATCGTGGCTGATCTATCTCTCTCTCCCTCCCAACCCCATTCTCCTGCCTTCTCCCCGCAACCCCTGACACCCCTGACTAATCAATAATCCGTCAATCTCCGCCTGACTTGCCCTCCACAGATGTCTGTGGCAAACTCAGAAACATAGAAAATAGGTGCAGGAGTAGGCCATTCGGCCCTTCGAGCCTGCACCGCCATTCAATATGATCATGGCTGATCATCCAGCTCAGTAACCTGTACCTGCCTTCTCTCCATACCCCCTGATCCCTTTAGCCACAAGGGCCACATCTAACTCCCTCTTAAATATAGCCAATGAACTGGCCTCAACTACCTTCTGTGGCAGAGAATTCCACAGATTCACCACTCTCTGTGTGAAAAAAAACTTTCTCATCTCGGTCCTAAAAGACTTCCCCCTTATCCTTAAACGGTGACCCCTTGTTCTGGACTTCCCCAACATCGGGAACAATCTTCCTGCATCTAGCCTGTCCAACCCCTCTGCAACAACTCGTACAGATTCACCACCCTCTGGCCAAAGTGGGATAGCATCGAATCAGTGTGAATGGGCGATTAATGGCTGACGTGGACACGATGGGCCGAAGGGCCTGTTTCCATGCTGTATTACGAGACTTAAACCTCGAAAGGTAGAAACAAGGAAGAACAAGCAGATGCTGGTTTACACAAATGGACACAACGTGCTGGAGTAACTCAGCAGGTCAGGCAGCATCTCCAGAGAACATGGATACAGTAAGTGGTATTTCGGCAAAAGTAAACTCCAAAGGTAGATAGGCACAAATGCTGGAATAACTCAGCAGGACAGACAGCATCTCTGGATAGAAGGAACGGGTTTACTAGGTTAATTCCCGGAATGGCGGGACTGTCATATGATGAAAGACTGGAGCAACTAGGCTTGTACACACTGGAATTTAGAACGATGAGAGGAGATCTTATCGAAACGTGTAAGATTATTAAGGGGTTGGACACGTTAGAGGCAGGAAACATGTTCCGAATGTTGGGGGAGTCCAGAACCAGGGGCCACAGTTTAAGAATAAGGGGTAGGCCATTTAGAACAGAGATGAGGAAGAACTTTTTCAGTCAGAGAGTTGTGAATCTGTGGAATTCTCTGCCTCAGAAGGCAGTGGAGGCCAATTCTCTGAATGCATTCAAGAGAGAGCTGGATAGAGCTCTTAAGGATAGCGGAGTCAGGGGGTATGGGGAGAAGGCAGGAACGGGGTACTGATTGAGAATGATCAGCCATGATCACATTGAATGGCGGTGCTGGCTCGAAGGGCCGAATGGCCTCCTCCTGCACCTATTGTCTATTGTCTATTGTGTGACGTTTCGGGTCGAGATCCTTCTGAAGAATTTGTCCGAAGAAGGGTCTCGACACGAAACGTCACCCTTTCCTTCTACCCAGAGATGCTGCCTGTCCCACTGAGTTACTCCAGCATTTTGTGTCTATCTTCAGTGTAAACCAGCATCTGCAGTTCCTTCCCACACGTAATCTCTAAAGGTAAATCTTTAGACCTGAAACATTAACTCTGTTCTCTTTCCACAAATGCTGCCTGAACTACTGGCAGGTACGTGGATAGGACAGGTTTGGAGGAATATGGGCCAATCGCGGGCAGGTGTAGCTGGGACATGTTGGCTGGTGTGGGCAGGTTGGGTCGAAGGGCCTGTTTCCACGCTGTATCACTCTGTGACTCTATGACACTATTCCAATGGGGTCATTCTGTAAACATGCGGTGTGGTCGGTGTTAAACAGGGTAGGAAATGTACCTGGACTGTGCTGAGGAATCTGAACTTATTCCCTGAACAACAACTAGGCTGAATTCTCAACAAATATTATGTTTGTTACAAACTAAAAATACAATATAAATTATCTCAAGACCAAAAACACTGCAAATTTATAGCAAAGTCAGAAGAAATCTCAGAACATGTGGATATATTTTTTTAGTTTAGACATCCAGTGTGGAAACAGGCCCTTCGGCCCATCGGGTCCAGCGATCCCCGCACATTAACACTATCCTACGCACACTAGGGAAAATTTACATTTTATACCAAGCCAATTAACATACAAACCTGTACGTCTTTGGAGTGTGGGTGGAAACCGAAGATTTTAGAGAAAACCCACGCAGGTCATGGGGAGAACGTACAAACTCCATACAGGCAGCGCCTGTAGTCGGGATCGAACCCGGGTCTCTGGCGCTACAAGTGCTGTAAGGCAGCAACTCTACCGCTGCGCCATCATGCAGAAATTAACCTTTAATTTCTTTAATAATCCCTCGTTTAGAAACATAGAAACATAGAAAATAGGTGCAGGAGTAGGCCATTCGGCCCTTCGAGCCTGCACCGCCATTCAATATGATCATGGCTGATCATCCAACTCAGTATCCCGTACCTGCCTTCTCTCCATACCCCCTGATCGCTTTAGCCACAAGGGCCACATCTAACTCCCTCTTAAATATAGCCAATGAACTGGCCTCAACTACCTTCTGTGGCAGAGAATTCCACAGATTCACCACTCTCTGTGTGAAAAAAAACTTTCTCATCTCGGTCCTAAAAGACTTCCCCCTTATCCTTAAACTGTGACCCCTTGTTCTGGACTTCCCCAACATCGGGAACAATCTTCCTGCATCCAGCCTGTCCAACCCCTTAAGGATTTTGTAAGTTTCTATAAGATCCCCCCTCAATCTTCTAAATTCCAGCGAGTACAAGCCGAGTCTATCCAGTCTTTCTTCATATGAAAGTCCTGCCATCCCAGGAATCAAATCTTCCATTTGAAACGGCTTTCAAAAACGGCTTTCAAAAAATAAGAAAGGTGAATAGCCAACTATGTCTACATTATTTTCCCCAACATAAGACCAGCATTGGATAAAAAATACTGTCATACCAAACAAAGCACATCTCTGTGTAAAGCAAACAGAGGCAGGTTGTCTGCGTTCCTGTAATTGCCCCGAGAAACATGTTCTCCCCAGTTTAAAGAAAATGTTCAGTTACACCATTATTGGAAGGTAGACACAAAATGCTGGAGAAACTCAGCGGGTCAGAGTTTGACCCGCTGAGTTACTCCAGCATTTTGCGTCTACCTTCGATTTTAAACAAGCATCTGCAGTTCTTTTTGACGCGCTGAGTTTCTTCAGCATTTTGCGTCTACCTTTGAATTAAACCAGCATCTGCAGTTCTATTCTACTCATTATTGGAAGGCTCAGAGAGTCATTGCCCAACAAGGAGGAAGGTTGTGACCGATGTTAGAGAGAGTCTGTGATAGTTATCATAGAAGATTGGTATGGGTGGGGTTGTTTATTCTGGACTAGAGGAAGCAGAGAGGTGATTTAATCAGTGTACAACATTATGAGAGGCCTGGACAGGGTGATTTGGTCTATTTTCCTTACCAGTTGTGTCCTTAGCAGGAGACAGGAATTTAAAGTCATTTAAGAGTGATCTATGTAGGTGAGGTTGGAAATGCATGATTTCATTTACTGAGGGATCTGTAGTTCCATTATCAGACAATAGACAATAGGTGCAGGAGTAGGCCATTCGGCCCTTCGAGCCAGCACCGCCATTCAATGTGATCATGGCTGATCATCCACAATCAGTACCCCGTTCCTGCCTTCTCCCCATACCCCCTGACATCTAACTCTCTCTTGAAAGCATCCAGAGAATTGGCCTCCACTGCCTTCTGAGGCAGAGAATTCCATAGGTTTACAACTGCCTGAGTGAAAAAGTTTTTCCTCATCTCCGTTCTAAATGGCCTACCCCTTATTCTTAAACTGTGGCCCCTGGTTCTGGATTCCCCCAACATTGAGAACATGTTTCCTGCCTCTAGCATGTCCAATCCCTTAATAATCTTATATGTTTCAATAAGATCCCCTCTCATCCTTCTAAATTCCAGTGTATACAAGGTTAGTCGCTCCAATCTTTCAACATACGACAATCCCGCCATTCCTGGAATTAACCTCGTGAACCTATGCTGCACTCCCTCAATAGCAAGTGTGGCCTTCCTCAACGGAAGGCTTCAAGCAGGGGAGATAAGGGAAATGAGTGTGTAGAAAGGAACTGCAGATGTTGGTTTACATCGAAGGTGGACACAAAATGCTGGAGTAACTCAGCGGGACAGGCGGCTTCTCTGGAGAAAAGGAATGGGTGACTTTTGTGAGTCGAGACCCTTCCTCAGACTGAGAGTCGGGGGTAGAGTTGCCAACTTCCTCACTCCCAAATACGGGTCAAGGTGATGTCACCGCCCCGCGCCCCTCGCGACCTCACCCAGCCAGCGGCCACGTGCTCCCGCTCCACCAATGGCGGCTGCCATTGGTGGAGCGGGAGCACGTGGCCGCTGGCTGGGTGAGGTCACGTGGGGCGCGGGGCGGTGACGTCACTCTTTGTCCCTTATTTGGGAGTGAGGAAGTTGGCAACCCTACTAATACGGGACAAGGGCGGTCCCGTACGGGACAAACCAATTTAGCTCAAAATACTAGGATGTCCCGGCTAATACGGGACAGTTGGCAACCGTAGTCAGGGGAGAGATCAAAGGGGACGAAGCTCGATGAAAATGTAGAATAGATCATTGTTAGCTGAGGGGAAGGTGACAAAGTAAAATTTAATCAGGAGGACAGTCACACCAGTCGGAAAACTGGGATGGGGAGGGGATGGAGAGAGAGGGAATGCAAGGGTTACTTGAAGTTCGAGAAGTCAATGTTGATACCGCTGGGGTGTAAGCTGCCCAAGTGAAATATGAGGTGCTGTTCCTCCAATGTGCGTTGGGCCTCACTCTGACAATGGAGGAGGCCCAGGACAGAGAGTGAGAGAAAACCTCCTCTACACATTCCACTCCTAATCAGAAGAATGTACGTCTGTGGAAATAGTGCATCCATTCACACAATGAGTACTTTGTCAGCAATGTTGTTGTTGTTGTTGTTGTTGTTGTTGTTGTTGTTGTTGTTGTTG
This sequence comes from Rhinoraja longicauda, assembly GCF_053455715.1. Classification (NCBI taxonomy): domain Eukaryota; kingdom Metazoa; phylum Chordata; class Chondrichthyes; order Rajiformes; family Arhynchobatidae; genus Rhinoraja; species Rhinoraja longicauda. The sequence goes on from NC_135990.1 coordinate 3,037,945, forward strand.
TTGTTGTTGTTGTTGTTGTTGTTGTTGTTGTTGTTGTTGTTGTTGTTCGTCCTTCGTGTTGGAAGATGACCATGACTTCACTTTCAGTTGGGGGATTGGTGACTGTGAGTCCGGAAGTGACTGGTGAGGCCAATCCGGGCCCGGAAGGCAGGCCCACACATAGGACACAAGTGGATGGGTGCTGCAGTGGAAGTGGAGGTAGCCCGGGCCTTGTGCGCGGTGCGTTTCCTCTGGGCCTCTGCAGTGCGTCTGTTCTCTGCTGCACGGGCTCCTGTGGTGAGCTTGCTACGCCAGGTTGGACGGTCCAGAGCAAGAGACTCCCAAGTGCAGAGGTTGATGTCCAAGTCTTTGAGGGACACTTTGAGGCAGTCCTTAAACCGTTTCTTCTGTCCTCATACTGAGCGCTTGCCCTGACACAGTTCTCCATACAGAAGATGTTTTGGCAGTCGACTCTCGGGCATTCTGACCACATGGCCTGCCCATCTGGTTTGGGCTTTCTGTAGGAGGGTGTGGACGCTGGGGATTCCGGCACGTTCCAAGACCTCTGTGTCGGGAATTTTGTCCTGCCACCTGATGTGAAGGAGTCTGTGTAGGCAGCTCAAGTGGAAGTGGTTGAGCTGTTTGGCATGTCTGCTGTGGACAGTCCAGGTCTCACTGCCCACCCTCAAGAAGGTGTCTACAATTGAATGGAAATAAAGGTTTTCGGATCTTGTCACGGAATTGTTTTGGGAGCTATCTCATATCAGGGGGGAGATATATTTACATAGGGAGGAACAGCAGATACGGGTTTATAGAAAAGGCAGACACAAAATGTTGGAGTAACTCAGTGGGTCAGGCAGCACCTCTGGAGAGAAGGAACAGGTGACATTTAGCCACAGCAGGAAACAAGCCCTTTGACCCGCCGAATCCGCACATCACCCATACACTAGATCTATCCGACACACTAGGGGGAATTCACAGGAGCCGAATAACCTACAAACCTGCTCGTCTTTAGAGTGTGGGAGGAAACCGGAGCACCCGGAGAAAACCCACGCAGGTCACGGGGAGAACGTACAAACTCCGCACTGACAGCGCCCGTGGTCAGGATCGAACCTAGGGTCTCTGGCGCTGCGAGGCGGCAACTCTGTCGCTGCGCCACCGTGCCGAGACGTGAAGATGTCAGTTGCTTATCCCTAGGGCGAAAGAACGTCATTTGCCATCCTGTTTTTGCATTACTGCAGGAACCCTGCAGCCTGCCAGGTGCTTGGCAGTTTGCGTTATCAATCTCGCGTGCCTAATAGATCGTGTCATTTAAATGCTTGGAAGCTGATTCCCCCCTGGGCCATTTCAAGATCACAGATTGCCGGTTTAAAGTTGAGGTAAGGAGGAATCAAGTCAAGTCAAGCTGATTGTCATCTGAGCCAGTGGGATGATGTACAGGTACAATGAAAATCTTGCTTGCAGACACATTTGTCTCAGACAACACAGAAAAACATAAATGATACATAAATTACACACACACATTCCACACGGCATTAAAAAGAAAAAGAATGTGCAAATTATATCAAGATCCCTTTCCTCTGACTCTCATTCGGAAGAAGGGTCTCGACCCAAAACGTCACCTATGCATTTTCTTTTAGATTTAGATTTAGAGATACAGCGCGGAAACAGGCCCTTCGGCCCACCGAGTCCGCGCCGCCCAGCGATCCCCGCACATTAACACTATCCTACACACACTAGGGACAATTTTTACATTTACCCAGTCAATTAACCTACAAACCTGTACGTCTTTGGAGTGTGGGAGGAAACCGAAGATCTCGGAGAAAACCCACGCAGGTCACGGGGAGAACGTACAAACTCCGTACAGACGGCGCCCGTAGTCAGGATCGAACCTGAGTCTCCGGCGCTGCATTCGCTGTAAGGCAGCAACTCTACCGCTGCGCCACCGTGCCGCTCCAGAGATGCTGTCTGACCCGCTGAGTTACTCCGGCTTTCTGTGTCTATCTTCAGTTTAAACCAGCGTCTACAGTTCCTTCCGACACAAACTAAATCAAGACATTAGTGCAAACAATTGGAACCAAACACGTCCGTAGTAGTGCAAGATTTGGTCCATATTCTGAAGAGGGGTTCTGATCCGAAACGTTGCCTATCCAATGTTCTCCAGAGATGCTGCCTGAGCTGCTGAATTACTCCAGCACTTTGTGTCTTGTTTTGTCCATAGTGCAGGTACATTCCTGACCTTGGAAGTAGCATCGCAGGTAGATAGAGTAGTCAAGAAGGTTTTCGGCACATTGGCCTTCATCAGAGTAATGGGTGTAAACATTAAGAGGTCATGTTACAGTTGCATAAGATATTGGTAAAGCTCCTTCCTATACATCTATCACTTGTTTTGGGACTGGCACTAGCACGTGTGCAAATCTTTGCACTCATAAGTGAGGTCATAAGTGATAGGAGTAGAATTAGGCCATTCGGCCCATCAAGTCTACTCCGCCATTGAACCATGGCTGATCTATGTCTCCCTCCTAACCCCATTCTCCTGCCTTCTCCCCATAATCTCTGACACCTGCACTAATCAAAAATCTATCTATGTCTTAAAAATATCCACTGACTTGGCCTCCACAGCCATCTGTGGCAAAGAATTCCACAGATTCACCACCCTCTGCCTAAAGAAATGTCTCCTCATCTCCTTCCTAAAGGATCGTCCTTTATTTCTGAGGTTATGACCTCTAGTTCTAGACTCTTACACTGGTGGGAACATCGTCTCCACATCCACAAGCCTTTCACTTGCAAAGGGTTTGAATACATAACTAGGAAAGTTATCCTTCAGTCATATAAGATATTATTGAATCTAGGATTTGTCTAAAGAAGGGTCTCGACCCAAAACGTCACCTGTTCCTTTACTCCAGAGATGCTGTCTGTCCCGCTGAGTTGCTCCAGCTTATTGTGTCTATCTTGGGTAGAAACCGGCATGTGTAGTTCCTTCCTACATAGGATATTATTGAGGCTGCATCTGGAGCATTGTGCAGAACACTGGTCTCCTTAGGTAAGGAAGGATGTTGATGTGTTGTAAACAGCTCCAGAGGAAATTTATTAGATTAATTCTTGGAAGGAACACACTCTTATCAACGTAGTTGGAACAGACTAGCCCTGCACCGGTGGTTAGAAAGGTGAAAGCTGACAATTAAAGCGTTTGAGAAACTGATGTTTCCTCTTGTGGGAGAATCGAGAACAACTGTGTAAAAATAATGGCCGTGCATTTATGAAAGAGATTGGGCAAGTCGACGTACTAGTTTCAAAGTCGTCTTGTTGAGTCTCATTGCCTGTAAAGGACCTGACCTAGTTTTTTAAGGTGACTGCCGGCGACTGTCAAAGTCGTAGCAGATCGCCAAAATCTTCTTTTACCCTACAACAATGACCACGACAATGACCACGACAATGACCACGACAATGACCACGACAATGACCACGACAATGACCGCGACAATGACCACGACAACGACCGTGACAACGACCACGACAACGACCACGACAACGACCACGACAACGACCACGACAACGACCACGACAACGACCACGACAACGACCACGAAAACGACCACGACAACGACCACGACAATGACCACGACAATGACCACGACAATAACCACGACAACGACCACGACAACGACCACGACAACGACCACGACAATGACCACGACAATGACCACGACAACGACCATGACAATGACCACGACAATGCCGAGTCAGGTCGATATAAATCACTTTTTTTGTGAAACTAGCACCCGGCTAAGAGATTACACCGTCTTTGGAAACATCGCGAAATTCCCACGCTTACCTGACCGCCAAACTGTCGCCTCCAATCTACCTGTCAAATGTCCTGACGATAAATAAACTGGTTAAACAAAACTATCTTCTGGTATCTTCAAATGCCTTTTCTTAATTTAATATTACGTGCTTCTAAATGCATCTGCGACAACCTAGCAAACCTGGGGACAGCGTGCGACAGACAGCGCCCGCAATAAGCTACGATACCTGGCCACAAGCCAGCTGGCGCAGAGAAATTTCTAGCAGGTAAATTTCTCCGCGACGCGCCGAGATCCGCTACGATTCATTGAAGACTCCTCACGGTCATGCCCGCGACACCCCGGCAAACGTTTGGCGACAGCCTAGTCACCGGCAGTCGCCTTAAGATCACCTAAGTGGAACAGGCCTTTAACTCGTTTTCACCTAGCCCACAGCTAACAAAGGCCTGCTCCCTTTATCATTGTTACTTCTTTGCATATCTTTGATTCATGTGTTCTACATATCTCTACATCACTGAATACTTCTCTCGTTTCCCTTTCCCCTGACTCTCAGTCTGAAGAAGGGTCTCGACCCAAAACATCACCCATTCCTTCTCTCCAAGATGCTGCCTGACCTGCTGAGTTACTCCAGCATTTTGTGATACCTCAGTCTGAAGAAAATGTCTTGACCCTAAATGTCATCTATTCCTTTCCAACAGAGATGCTGACTGACCCGCTGACTCACTCCAGCTTTTTGTGTCTATCTTTGGCAATTATCTATCTCTCGGAGGAATGGGAGTCTTCAAAGCTTGGTGGGAGCAGAGTCTTTGAAGAATTAATACGGGTAAATAGATCTTTTTTCATATATCACAGAAACAGACGTTTTGGCTCAATGTCCATGCTGACCAAGATGCCCCATCCAAGCTAGTCTGATTTACCCACGCCTGCCCCCATCACTCTCAACCCTACCTGTGCTGGAGGAACCTGGCAGGTCAGGGAATGTACAGGTGACGTTCTGGATTAGGACCCCTCTCCTCAGTCAGAAGAGGGGGGTCCCGACCCAAAATCTCGCCCGACCTTTCCCTCCACAGGCTTATCAAGCTAGGAGGTGAAAAGTTACTGCAAGTAGTCAAGAATTTGAAGGTAAGCTCCATTCAGGTCAGCTCTAATCTCACTGCATATTCGAGCAGGCTCAAGGGCCAGGTATCTTAATTCCCAGGTATGTTAATTGCAGTTGCAAAGGCAGGGGGAAGACGGATACAAAATGTTCTTTGCAATGGCGAGGGTATGATGCACAAAACATACTGGGAGCTGCACACGTTCCCCACCATTGCACACAGGCTGAGTGAGAAACCCCTCCTGTAAACAATGCAATCCATGGATCAAGAAGTCTTTAAAAGTACAACAAAAATCCCCTACAACCACCACTATTTTGGGTGGCGCAGCGGTAGAGTTGCTGCCTCACAATGCCAGAGACCTGGGTTCGATCCTGACCATGTCTGGACGGATTTTGTACGTTCTCCCCGTGACCTGCGTGGGTTTCCTTCGGGTGCTCCGGTTTCCGCCCACACTCCAAAGACGTGCAGGTTTGTAGGCTAATTGGCTTGGTATAATTGTAAATTGTCCCTCGTGTGTGTCGGGTAGTGTTAGTGTGCGGGGATCGCTGGTCGGCAAGGACCCAGTTGGCCGAAGGGCCTGCTAAAACTGCAGGAACTGCAGATGCTGGTTTACACCGAAGATAGACACAAAATGCTGGAGGAACTGAAGGGTCTCGACCTGAAACGTCACCCATTCCTTCACTCCGGAGATGCTGCCTGTCCCGCTGAGTTACTCAAGCATTTTGTGTCTATCCTTGTGTGTAGGGAGAGGATGAGAAAGTGGGAAAGCATAGGAGAGCAGAGTCAGGGGGTATGGGGAGAAGGCAGGAATGGGGTACTGATTGAGAATGATCAGCCATGATCACATTGAATGGTGGTGCTGGTTCGAAGGGCCGAATGGTCTCCTCCTGCACCTATTGTCTATTGACTAGTGTGAACGGGTGACCGATGGTCAGCATGGACTCGGTGGGCCGAAGGGCCTGTGTCCATGATGGCCTCGACACTAAACTAAAAGCAACTACACACGAACGGCAATTTGCAATGATCAATATCTTTGGGGGTGGGGAGGAACGAAACTGAAGCTCCGAAGGAAACACACGCAGTCACAGGGAGAACGTGCAAACTCCACACAGGGTGCACCCGAGGTCAATAGACAATAGACAATAGGTGCAGGAGGAGGCCATTCGGCCCTTTGAGCCAGCACCGCCATTCAATGTGATCATGGCTGATCATTTTCAATCAGTACCCCGTTCCTGCCTTCTCCCCATACCCCCTGACTCCGCTATCCTTAAGAGCTCTATCTAGCTCTCTCTTGAATGCATTCAGAGAATTGGCCTCCACTGCCTTCTGAGGCAGAGAATTCCACAGATTCACAACTCTCTGACTGAAAAAGTTTTTCCTCATCTCAGTTCTAAATGGCCTACCCCTTATTCTTAAACTGTGTGGCCCCTTGTTCTGGACTCCCACAACATTGGGAACATGTTTCCTGCCTCTAACGTGTCCAACCCCTTAATAATCTTATACGTTTCGACAAGTCAAAACTGAAACCAAGTCACTGAAGTTGTGAGGCGGTGGCAAAATTAGCTGTGCCACTGAGCTGCTAAAGATCAAACTCTTTGCAGAGATTCCGTGGTTGGATCGGGTTACCGACTGGATGAACTGGATGGTTGGATCGGGTTACCGACAAATGGGAGAATAATTTTCATTCAAACGAGAATGTCTGTGAAACAGGATGAGACACAGACAGGATAGTTCAGCTACTTTGCCCATCATGTAGAAACACAGTAATGAACTGCTTGCAAAATCAATTTGCCTGAAGATATATTGCCTAATACTATTCTGCAAGAGAAAGGCATTCTGGTGGAATTATACACCACTGGAATCAGTAACCACAACATCCCATGTGGTACCCTTTTAAGGATAAGTCGAGCTTTTGGTCAAAGTAGAAGCAGATGGAGAATGTTTGCTCGTACAACCTGGATAACGAACACACATGCTTCATCCTGTTCTGACGATTGCTGCTGATTTATTTCGAGGGCTGTGAGATATTGCTAGATCACGCAGCACACAGGCTGGGGGTCAGATAGCTACATGCAGGTCCACGTTCACTAACATCCAGGTGCAGTGCGTTACAAAGAAGGTGCAGGCATTTGGAAAGGGGAGTGGGTCAATGGGTCTGCAGAAGGGTCTCGACCCGAAACGTCACCTATTCCTTTTCTGCCTGTCCCGCTGAGTTACTCCAGCTTTTTGTCTCTGCCTTTGATTTAAACCAGCATCTGCAGTTTTCTTTATTACTTAAAAATAATTCTATGGAGCACAGGTTCAAACCAGTCAAACAAGCTCAAATTAGTCTGAAGAAGGGTCTCGACCCGAAACCCGACCTGAGATGTCGCCTGTCCCGCTGAGTGACTCCAGCTTTTTGTGTCTATCCAAAGTCTATCCAAAGTAACCAAAGTCTGGAGTCTTTTTTTTTTGCTCTGGTTTATTTTCACCCACATGTTTAGACCGTAATGTTGTATCCTTGTTGTTTTGATGTGTTTATGCTTTATTTTTAATTGTTAACTGTGTGTTTGTGTTGTCATTTGTGAGCGGAGCACCAAGGCACATTCCTTGTATCTGCACATACTTGGCCAATAAACCTATTCATTCATTCGTCTATCTTCGGTTTTAAACCAGCATCTGCTGTCACCTTCCAAGGCAGGACAATGGGTTCCCTTGCCTGTTAGACTCAGAATTTCGACACAGCGCAGAAACAGGCCTTTCGGCCCACCGAGTCCGTGCCGACCAGCGGTCCTAGTCATAGGAGCAGAATTAGGCCAATCGGCCCATCCGGTTTACTCTGCCATCCAGTCGTGTCACTAGGCTTGTATACACTGGAATTTAGAAGGATGAGAGGGGATCTTATCAAAACATATAAGATTATTAAGGGGTTGGACACGTTAGAGGCAGGAAACATGTTCCCAATGTTGGGGGAGTCCAGAACCAGGGGCCACAGTTTAAGAATAAGGGGTAAGCCATTTAGAACGGAGATGAGGAAAAACTTTTTCAGTCAGAGAGTTGTAAATCTGTGGAATTCTCTGCCTCAGAAGGCAGTGGAGGCCAATTCTCTGAATGCATTCAAGAAAGAGCTAGATAGAGCTCTTAAGGATAGCGGAGTCAGGGGGTATGGGGAGAAGGCAGGAACGGGGTACTGATTGAAAATGATCAGCCATGATCACGGTGAATGGTGGTGCTGGCTCGAAGGGCCGAATGGCCTACCCCTGCACCTATTGTCTATTGTCTATTGTTCTATCTCTCCCTCTCAGCTCCATTCTCCTGCCATTGACACCCGTACTAATCAAGAACCTGTCGATCTCTGCTTTAAAAATACCCAGTGACTTGGTCTCCACAGCAGCCTGTGGCAATGAATATCCACCAAGGTCAGGTTAGCCTTGCAGCAACGTGGAGAGATTGATTGAAGTTTGAAGCGAGAATTTATTTTGTTAGGAAGTCACAATTGACAAATGAACTCTGAGTCTTATTGATTTACCTCTTGGAAATGTGGAGACTGTCAGGCTTAACCCTAACATCAAATGACAACCTCCTAAGTGCCCCAGGCAGTGAAGCGGTGGTGAGTACGTCCTAAGCCAGTGATCCTGAAAATGCGTGGGTGAAAAACTAGATCAGAGGTACAGATGACAGAGAAAGGGCCAAGGTGACACCTGGAAGAGTTAACCCATGAAGAGCTTTTGTCGGCACTGGGCCTGTACTCGCTTGGCGTTCAGAAGAATGAGGGGGGACCTCATTGAAATGTACCAAACAGCGAAAGACTTGGATAGAGTGGATGTGGAGAGGATGTTTCCACTAGTGGGAGAGTCTAGGACTAGAGGTCACAGCCTCAGAATTAAAGGACGTTCCTATAGGAAGGAGATGAGAAGGAATATCTTTAGTCAGAGGGTGGTGAATCTGTGGAATTCTTTGCCACAGAAGGCTGTGGAGGCCGTCAGTGGATATTTTTAAGGCAGAGATTGATAGATTCTTGATTAGTACAGGTGTCAGGGGTTATAGACAATAGACAATAGACAATAGGTGCAGGAGGAGACCATTCGGCCCTTCGAGCCAGCACCACCATTCAATGTGATCATGGCTGATCATTTTCAATCAGTACCCCGTTCCTGCCTTCTCCCCATACCCCCTGACTCCGCTATCCTTAAGAGCTCCATCTAGCTCTCTCTTGAATGCATTCAGAGAATTGGGTTATGGGGAGAAGGCAGGTGAATGGGGTTGGGAGGGAGAGATAGATCAGCCATGATTGAATGGCGGAGTAGACTTGATGGGCCGAATGGCCTAATTCTGCTCCTATCACTTATGATCTTAAACATAGAACATATGATACGATACGATATAACTTTATTCATCCCCAGAGGGAAATTGGTCTGCTGACAGTCACAACACACAAGGTACACAAAAACTTGAAATTAAAAGTGAAAAGTAAAAGAAGGAGACGTTTTGTCTGGCAGCCATGTGCACAGCGCCTTCACCTAGAGAGTGCAACACAGGACAGGCTCTTCGGCCCACGATGTTTACGCTGAACCTGATGCCAAGTTAAACGATCCAATCTGCCTGTGCAAGATCCATATCTAGGGTTGCCAACTACCTCACTCCCAAATACGGGACAAGGTGATGTCACCGCCCCGCGCCCCACGTGACCTCACCCAGCCAGCGGCCACGTGCTCCCCGCTCCGCCAATGGCTGCCGCCAGGACCGGGAGGCGGGTTGCTACGCAACCTCCGTTAGGCAAACACACTCAGCCCCGCTCCCCGAACACACTCCGTTAGCCTACACTGCCCCAGCCGACAGCGGCCTGCAGGCCTAATACGGGTCAAGGGCGGTCCCGTACGGGACAAACCAATTTCGCCCAAAATACGGGATGTCCCGGCTAATACAGGACAGTTGGCAACTCTATCCATATCCCACTATTCCCTGCCTACTAGTTACTTGAGTTACTTTAAGGCTAAAGGGCCTATCCCACTTAGGCGATATTTTAGGCTACTGCCGGCGACTGTCAAAGTCGTAGCAGATCGCCAAAATTTTCTTTTACCCGACGACAATGACCACGACAATGACCACGACAATGACCACGACAATGACCACGACAATGACCACGACAATGACCACGACAATGACCACGACAATGCCGAGTCAGGTCGAGATTACAGCGTTTTCGGAAACATCGCAAAATTCCCACGCTGTCAATGCTTCTCCGGCGTCCTAATTTTCGCTGAAATCACTGACAAGTCGGTAAGTACTTGAGAGTTTTGAAATATAACATCTCGCCCGGGTTACTTGAAAACCAAGCTTCACTGTAACAAGGCATAAACTAGATTGACTTCCAGTTTACTAATAGCAGTATTAAGAAATTTAATTTAAAAAGTGGTTAAATGGATTTTTGTGCGGAGTGTGGGCATTCTTTGAAAATGTACGGGAGATGCATATCTGGTTTCTGGGTTGCATATCTGGGTTGGGAGCCCACTTTAAATGTAATCGCTGAAGGCCATAAACATCGCAAAAATCCCCACGCTTACCTGACCGTCAAACTGTCGCCTCCAATCTACCCGTCAAATGTCCTGACGGTAAATAAATTGGTTAAACACAAGTATTTTATGGTATCTTCAAATGACTTTACTTATTTTAATATTACGTGCTTCTAAATGCATCTAAGAGAATCTAGCAAACTTGGGGACAGCGTGCGACAGACAGCGCCCGCAATAAGCTACGATACCTGGCGACAAGCCAGCTGTCGCAGAGAGATTTCTATCTGGATGGTTTCTCAGTGATGCGCCAAGATCCACTACGATTCATTGAAGACTCCTCACGATCATGCCCACGACATCACGGCGAACTGTCGGCAACAGCCTAGTCGCCGGCAGTCGCCTTAAAATCGCCGAAGTGGGACAGGCTCTTAAATAGCCATTGCATGAATGGTGACCCGGGAACTGCAGATGCTGGTTACAAAAAGACACAAAAGTGCTGGAGTAACTCAGCGGATCAGGCAGCATCTCTGGAGAACATGGGCCGGTGTTATTTCAGGTCGAGACCCATCCTGAGATGCTGCCTGTCCCGCTGAGTTACTCCAGCACTTTGCTTCTACCTTTAAACCAGCATCTGCGGTTCCTTTCTACTCAGTCTGGGGTCATCTCCGGGTTAGGCAGGATATGTCTGTCGGATTTCCCTCTGCAAAGGAAGCAGATGTTTATTGTTTTTCGAACAAGTCAGGCAGTTTCACTTGACTCCCAATTGTCTTAATTAATGGCTTGGATTGCTCAGAGGCTGTGGTGGGATTTGAACATGCGTCAGCCGTTCACGCTGCTGTGTACACAGGCCAGTGATGTAGTCACACAGCCCCGTCACCTGTAGATGTACACTGAACCACTGGCCAGGCGAGGAAATGACTGACGCACCATTAGTGCCTCCCCATCTGTCTGCAGTAAGGCCTGACCTTGATTCTGATTCCTGGTACTATCTATGCTCAGTTCACACCGTGTTTGTGACTGCTTAGGTTTCCCCCGGGTGCTCCGGTTTCCTCCCACATCCCAAAGATGAACGGATTGGTAACCTAACTGACGACTGTAACATTTGTTGGCGGGGGGTGGGGGGTTTTAATCTGGTGGGGAGCGAGGGAATTGATGCAGGAGGCAGAGACAGAGAGAGAGAGTTTGTGTGAGAGAGAGGGATGGGGGAAAGAGGGAGGGAGGGAGAGAGAACGAGAGGGGGAGAGAGGGAGAGAGCGAGTTTGTGTGAGAGAGAGAGGGTGGGGAGAGAGGGAGGGAGAGAGGAGAGGGGAAGAGAGGGAGAGAGAAAGTTTGTGCGTGAGAGAGGGAGAGAGAAGGAGAGGGGGAGAGAGGGGAGAGAGCGAGTTTGTGTGAGAGAGAGGGAGTGGGGAGAGAGGGAGGGAGAGAGGGGGAGAGAGGGAGAGAGAGAGTTTGTGTGAGAGAGAGTGGGGAGAGAGGGAGGGAGAGAGAAGGAATGAGGGAGGGAGGGAGAGAGTGAGAGAGAGAGTTTGTGAGAGAGAGGGGGTGGGGAGAGAGGGAGGGAGAGAGAACGAGAGGGGGAGAGAGGGAGAGAGAGTTTGTGTGAGAGAGAGGGAGTGGGGAGAGAGGGAGGGAGAGAGAAGGAGTGAGGGAGGGAGGGAGAGAGATAGAGGGAGTTTGTGTGGGAGAGGGAGTGGGGGAGGAAGGGAGAGGGAACGAGAGGGGGAAAGAGGGAGAGAGAGAGTTTGTGTGTGAGAGAGAGAGAGAGATAGAGAGAGAGAGAGAGAGAGAGAGAGAGAGAGAGAGAGAGAGAGAGAGAGAGAGAGAGAGAGAGAGAGAGAGAGAGAGAGAGAGAGAGAGAGAGAGAGAGAGAGAGAGAGAGAGAGAGAGAGAGAGGGGGGGAAGGAGGGAGGGAGAGAGTTTGTGTGAGAGTGAGGGGGTGGGGAGCGAGGGAGGGAGAGAGAATGAGAGAGGAGAGAGGGAACGAGAGGTGGAGGAGGGAGTGAAAGGGGAGATGCTGCCTGACCCGCTGAGTTACTCCAGCACTCTGTGAAACGTCACCTATCCATGTTCTCCACAGATGCTGCCTGACCCGCTGAGTTACTCCAGCACTCTGTGAAACGTCACCTATCCATGTTCTCCACAGATGCTGCCTGACCCACTGAGATACTCCAGCATTTTGTGTCGATCTTCAATGTTCAGGTGTACAGTACAGGAATACCACCTTTAGTATATCTGCTCAGATTGTACACAGCTAGATTTCATGACACACACTATTGCATAAGGTTTAGACCAGCTTTCCACACCTGAAGAGTTGCTACACAATTGAGTTTTCAAATGGATAAAGGTCTCTATTTATCCAATTGAGATCTGCTTTACTTAATTCAGATTTGCACATTTTGTTCTACGCCAAAGTTGATCAAAGCCAAGAAACATCACTGTACAACACCTGGTTCAACGAATTAAAAGATTAAAAGATTGGAACTGTACCCTTTGGTATTAGGGAGGAGGCACAGATATTATTTGCATTGGCAGCATTAAGTTCAGATGAAGCTTTGGGCACAAGGTTATGATTACGTTTGTTGAGACAGAGGAAGTAGGTGATCAATCAGAACTCTAGACTGCATGCCATGGAAGAATTATTGTTGGTAATAAATGTAATTAGATCTGTCTCGACATGCCACAAACCATCTAAACTTGGACCAAACCAACAGCTACGGTCCACCCACGTGTAATTGGCAGACATAAGGCAGTCACAAAGCTGCAGAGAAACATAGAAACAGACAATAGGTGCAGGAGGAGGCCATTTGGCCCTTCGAGCCAGCACCGCCATTCATTGTGATCATGGCTGATCATCCACAATCAGTAACCTGTGCCTGCCTTCTCCCCATACCCCTTGATTCCACTAGCCCCTAGAGCTCTATATATATAATACTCAACCCTGTATCAAGGCATGCCTGAAACAAAAAGAGATTTTCAACATTATTCCAAATGTGTGTTCTGCATGCCTAGGCATAAGTTGGACTGAAAGCAGATTAAAGGACACCAGGTCTTGGAGTAACTCAGCAGGTCAGGCGACACCTCTGGAGAAATGTCACCCGTTCCTTCTCTCCAGAGATGCTGCCTGACCCGCTGAGTTACTCCAGCATTTTGTGTTTATGGTATAAACCAGCATCTGCACTTCCTTCCGACACCTCTGGAGAACATGGGCAGGTGATGTTTCAGGTCAAGACCCTCCTTCAGATCCTTACTCCAGCACTTTGTGCGCTTTGTCTAGGAAGGAACTGCAGATGCTGGCTTAAACCAAAGATAGACACAAAAAGCTGGAGTAACTCAGCGGGACAGGCAGCATCTCTGGAGAGAAGGAATGGGTGACGTTTCGGGTCGAGCCCCTTTTTCAGTCTCGACCTGAAACGTCACCCATTCCTTCTCTCCAGAGATGCTGCCTGTCCCGCTGAGTTACTCCAGCATTTTGTGTCTATACCTGGAGGCAACCTATGTGGTCATGTGGAGATCGTGCAAATTTCACACAGACAGCACCTGAGGTCAGGATCGAACGTGGGTCTCTTGCGCTGTGAGGCAGTAACTCTACCAGCTGCACCACCGAATTAGTGTCTGAATTTGGAGTGGGACAAGGAATCGTACAGTTAATGAGAGCACGTGGAGATTAAAATGGGTTAGGGTAGGATTACGGTAAATGGTGCGCCAGGTTTTCCACGCTATGTGTGTCTATAACTGCATGACTTTGAAAGGAACATTAGCTATGATTATTTTCTTTCTGTCGTTACTTTTCAAGGCCTCAGCAATTTGCAGCGAACTTTTTGGAGAATAATCACTGTTATTTCCACAATAGAGGAAAATAAGTAAGTTGCAAACAGGAAGCACACAGGGATAACAAGGAGACGCATTAGCTCAAACAAAGTACAACAGTGGTTTGCTTCAAGCAATTCTTTAGATCCACTAGCAACAGTTGAGATTCCCTGCACCAGAGGGCTCAGATGCTCATTAGTAGACTCAAAGCTGACGTTACTAATGTCTTTCTTCTTCCTGACCCATGGCATCCTCTCCACCATTGTTAACATCGAAGCAATGGCCGAGAAAGCACACCATTGCCTCTACTGTCCTTAGAAGGCTTATGTCGAAGGGCCTGTTTCCACGCTGTATCTCTAAACTAAACTAAACTTCAAACCGAGCTTCTGTTTAAGTGTACGGGGATCGCTGGTCGGCGCGGACCCGGTGGGCCGAATGGTCTGTTTCCTGGCTGTATCTCTAAACTAAACTAAACTAAACTAAAATAAGTGAAAGGTGTCCAAAGATTATTGCTGAAAATTATTTTTCTGTCCTGGATTAGGAATGTGCAGCACTTGCGAAATCTTGTTGCTGGCAGAGTGGGTAAATTCAAGGCATTGGCATGTCTGTTACAAAAGCCTACTCCATATATTACTTCCATGAATTGATGTTATAAGAAAGATGTTATAAGAAAGATGTTATAAGAAAGGTGAGCCTGTGGAATTCTCTGCCACAGAAGGTAGTTGAGGCCAGTTCATTGGCTATAACTGGGGGCGTGGCTGTGTTCTGCAGCTGAGGCTCACCGGCAGTCTCTCCGTTTTTTTTGTTGTTTTTTTGTCATTGTCGTTGTTAAATGTACGTTTTGTTTTATTTTTAATTCTGTGTATGTGGGGGGGGGTGGTGGGGGGGTTGGGGGAAACCTTTTTTTCAAATCTCCTCCTCAACGGAGATGCGACCTTTACCGTGTCGTATCTCCGTTCGCGCTACGGCCTAACATCGTGGAGTCGGCGGCCTCCAGCTGGGATCGACCTTGAAGACTCCGGTCGCAGGGCCTGGACTTACCATCTCGGAGGCTTCGGCCGTGGGCCCTGCAGACCGCAACATCGGGAGTTCGCAGGTCCCTGGCTGGCGACCGGCTTTTGGGAGCTCCAGCCGTAGCAGCTTCGACCGCCCCGAAGCGCGAGGTACGATCAACCCGCCCGCAGGCCCCTCATCGCCCTGCGTGGCCCGGCCGCAGCACTTTACATCGCCCGGTGGGGGCTCAGGACTTTCATCGCCCTGCATGGCTCGGCCGCAGCACTTTCCATCGCCCGGTGGGGGCTCAGGACTTTCATCGGCCTGCTCGGCTCGGCCCTGGGACTTTCCATCGCCCGGTGGGGGCTTCAAAAAGTTGGGAGCCTCGATCACCTCGTGGCACCACGGGAGAAGAATGAGGAGGAGATAAGACTTTGCCTTCCATCACAGTGAGGGTATGCCTAGAGCAATCACTGTGATGGCTGTTTTGTGTAAAAAATTATATCTGTGTGTCTTGTGCTTTTTAATGTCTACTGCCGGACCCTGACGTGAGAGGACGCTGGCGTTGTGTATTCGCCGCTTTTCCGTCAGGATAGTTTGTCTGTTTGTTTCTATGTTAATTGTTTTTGTAAAGCGCTTTGAGCATGCGATAAGGCGCTATATAAAATAAATGGATTATTATTATTATTATTATTATTATATTTAAGAGGGAGTTAGATGTGGCCCTTGTGGCTAAAGGGATCAGGGGGTATGGAGAGAAGGCAGGTACAGGTTACTGAGTTGGATGATCAGCCATGATCATATTGAATGGCGGTGCAGGCTCGAAGGGCCGAATGGCCTACTCCTGCACCTATTTTCGATGTTTCGATGTTTCGATGAACACTAATTTTGAGGGTCGGCATTTTGAGAATTACAATCCATTCGATGGGATGTGGCTTACCTCAAGATTACCCCATTAATGTGTGCGTGGTGAAAACACACATTAGTGGTTTGCAATGAAAACAGCAGGATTTTCCAATCTTGTCGGCAAAATATTTCCGAGACAACCATCACTGATATTGTGTGTAGAAAGACGTAAGGGGTTTGTACATTAATTGGCTTGGTATAAAATGTAAAAATTGTTCCCAGTGTGTGTCTTCTTAGGCCCCCCCGGTCATGGCTGACCATGGGTGATGCATCCTAGTTGGCTGCTTGCTCCACACTTCGACTAGAGCAGCGTTGCTTGTGGCTGAAGAGACCAATGGAGTAAAAGGAAATTTGTGGTGCCTAGGTACGGGTGACAATAACGCACCATCGAGCCATGAAAAGACCATTGGAGCATATTCCCTCACCTCCATCCATCTCTCCCACACACGTCTTGCAACTAAACACTAACTTATTTTCTTTTTTTCCCGGTTCTGAGGAATGGTTTTTATTTTGAAACATTAACACTCATTTCCTCTTTCACCTGCTCGCGTTGCTTAAACAGAAGCTTGGTTTGAAAGTTTAGTTTAGTTTAGAGATACGGCGCGGAAACAGGCCCTTCGGCCCACCGCGTCTGCACCGACCAGCGATGCCCGCACACTGCAGTGTGAAGTGTAGATGGTGGGGAGCCTGGTCTGTGTGACGGACGAGACAGACCACAGGTTCAGACACGGAGACCAGGTGCAGTATTTGCTCTCGCTGGCAGTCTGTTTGCCCTTTGTCCTTTTTGTTTGTGTGTTGGTGGTGGGGTGTTTTGTTTTGGTTGTGTATGTGGGGGGGTGGGTGGGGGGGGGTGGTGAGGGTGGGGGAGTATGTGGGGGGGGGGGTGTGGGTGGGGGAAATCTTTCTTTTTTTTTTAGGTCTCTTCCGCGGGGCCTTCCATCGCCCGGCGCGGCTCGGCCGCTGGGCTGAACAGCGCCCGGTGCGGCTCGGCCGCGGGACTGAACAGCGCCCGGTGCGGCGCGGCCGCGGGACTGAACAGCGCCCGGTGCGGCTCGGCCGCGGGACTGAACAGCGCCCAGTGCGGCTCGGCCGCGGGGCCTTCCATCGCCCGGTGCTGTATGTTTCTTTTTTTTTTTCCTAATCAGATGTGCAGCACTTTGGTCAACGTGGGTTGTTTTTAAATGTGCTATACAAATAAAATTGACTTGACTTGACCAACACTACACGGTGGCGCAGCGGTAGAGCTACTGCCTTACAACGCCGGAGATCCGGGTTCGATCCCGACTACGGGTGCTGTCTGTACGGAGTTTGTACGTTCTCCCCGTGACCTGCGTGGGGTTTCTCAGAGATCTTCGGTTTCCTCCCGCACTCCAAAGACGTACAAGTTTATAGATTAAGTGGCCTGGTAAAATTGTCCCTAGTGTGTGTAGGGCAGTGTGAGTGTGTGGGGATCATTGGTCAGTATGGACTCGGTGGGCCAAAGGGCCAGTTTTTGCACTGTTTCTCTAAACTAAACTAAACTGAAAACAAAATGCAGCCTCACCAACGTCTTTTATCTAACTGCAACATGACTTCCCGACATCTATACACTGCAGATCAAAGATCATATCTGACAAATCCAGAATTGTATCTAATGCTGTTTCTCCTACAGAGAGACCTGTGGAGAGCAATTTCACACATGGTCAATCAGATCATGCTATTGAGCTGTGACTGGTTATACCAGAGCATAAAACCTCCTCGGAACTTTTGCAACAGTAACACCAGTAATTTGCATTTGTATGGAACATTTAAGGGCCTCTCCCACTTAGACGATTTTAAGGCAACTGCCGGTGACTAGGCTGTCGCCGACAGTTTGCCGGGGTGTCGCGGGCATGATCGTGAGGAGTCTTCAAAGAATCGTAGTGGATCTCGGCGCGTCGCTGAGAAATCAACCGGTATGAAATTTCTCTGCGACAGCTGGCTTGTCGCCAGGTATCGTAGCTTATTGCGGGCGCTGTCTGTCGCACGCTGTCCCCAGGTTTGCTAGGTTGTCGCAGATGCATTTAGAAGCACGTAATATTAAATTAAGGAAAGGCATTTGTTTAACCAATTCATTTACCGTCAGGACATTTGACGGGTAGATTGAAGGCGAGAGTTTGATGGTGGGAATTTTTGCGATGTTTATGGCCATCAGCGATTACATTTAAATCGGGCTCCCAACCCAGATATGCAACCCAGAAACCAGATATGCATCTCCCGTACATTTTCAAAGAATGCTCACACTCCGCACAAAAATCCATTTAACCACTTTTAAAATTAAATTTCTTAATACTGCTATTAGTAAACTGGAAGTCAATCCAGTATATGCCTTGTTACTGTGAAGCTTGGTTTTCAAGTAACCCGGGCAAGATGATATATTTCAAAACTCTCAAGTACTTACCGACTTGTCAGTGATTTCAGCGAAAATTAGGACGCCGGAGAAGCATTGACAGCGTGGGAATTTTGCTATGTTTCCGAAGACGCTGTAATCTCGACCTGACTCGGCATTGTCGTGGTCATTGTCGTGGTCATTGTCGTGGTCATTGTCGTGGCCATTGTCGTGGTCATTGTCGTGGTCATTGTCGTGGTCATTGTTGTGGTCATTGTCGTGGTCATTGTCGTGGTCATTGTCGTGGTCATTGTCGTGGTCATTGTCGTGGTCATTGTCGTGGTCATTGTCGTGGTCATTGTCGTGGTCATTGTCGTCGGGTAAAAGAGAATTTTGGCGATCTGCTACGACTTTGACGGTCGCCGGCAGTCGCCAAAAAGATCGCCTAAGTGAGACAGACCCTTAAATAACATAAAACATGCAAAACACATTCATGAGAGAGCAACAGCAGAAAACAAGTGATGCTGAGTAATAGTATGGTGATGCAGCGGTAGAGTTGCTACCTTACAGCGCCAGAGACCCGGGTTCGATCCCGACTACGGGCGCCGTCTGTACAGAGTTTGTACGTTCTCCCCGTGACCTGCGTGGGTTTTCTCCGAAATCTTCGGTTTCCTCCCACACTTCCAAAGACGTACGGGTGTGTAGGTTAATTGGCTTGGTACAAAATGTAAAAATTGTCCCTAGTGTTTGTAGGATAGTGTTAATGTGCGGGGATCGCTGGTCGGCGTGGACTCGGTGGGCCGAAGGGCCTGTTCCCGCGCTGTATCTCTAAACTAAACTAAACTTCAAACCGAGCTTCTGTTTAAGCAACACTGATTTTGTGGGTCGGCATTTTGAGAATTACAATCCATTCGATGGGATGTGGCTTACCTCAAGATCACCCCAATAATGTGTGTATGGTGAAAACACACTTTAGTGGTTTGCAAAGAAAACAGCAGGATTTTCCAATCTTGTTGTCAAAATATTTCCGAGACAACCATCACTGATATTGTGTGTAGGAAAGACATATGTGTTTGTACATTAATTGGCTTGGTATAAAATGTAAAAATTGTTCCCAGTGTGTGTCTTCTTAGGCCCCCCCGGTCATGGCTGACCATGGGTGATGCATCCTAGTTGGCTGCTTGCTCCACACCTCGACTAGAGCAGCGTTGCTTGTGGCTGAAGAGACCAATGCGGGACTGACAGTCTCTGTCGCAAAGGTCTTGTCTCGACTAGGCTTGCATACACTGGAATTTAGAAGGATGAGAGGGGATCTTATCGAAACGTATAAGATTATTAAGGGGTTGGACACGTTAGAGGCAGGAAACATGTTCCCGATGTTGGGGGAGTCCAGAACAAGGGGCCACACAGTTTAAGAATAAGGGGTAGGCCATTTAGAACGGAGATGAGGAAAAACTTTTTCAGTCAGAGAGTTGTGAATCTGTGGAATTCTCTGCCTCAGAAGGCAGTGGAGGCCAATTCTCTGAATGCATTCAAGAGAGAGCTAGATAGAGCTCTTAAGGATAGCGGAGTCAGGGGGTATGGGGAGAAGGCAGGAACGGGGTACTTGTTGAGAACGATCGGCCATGATCACATTGAATGGTGGTGCTGGCTTGAAGGGCCGAATGGCCTCCTCCTGCACCTATTGTCTATTGTCACATTTGTGTGTGGTCTCTGGTCTGGTGAAGTTGCCGCGCTCCTGTCTGCGTGCCCGCTTGTCTGCCGCTGCGTTCATCGTGTTTCTCTCCCCCCGTTTTGAGATGTTGGTTCATGCTACCTCTCCACCTCGTGCGGTCAGCTGCAAGGCTCTCCCAGGACTCCACATCGATGTCGAGCGCCAGTGTGTGTAGGATAGTGTCAAGGCACGGAGATCACCAGTCGGTACGGACTCGACGGGCCGAAGGGCCTGTTTCCACTCTGTATCTCTAAACTAAACTAAACTAAGCTGAAATAGGTTGAATTGACTTCTTCAAGCAAGGGAAAGATTTAGGTTAAAAAAACTCACACAACCACAAATTGCTGGAGTAACTTAGAGGGTTACTAAATTGGACACATTAGAGGCAGATAACATGTTCCCAATGTTGGGGGAGTCCAGAACAAGGGGCCACAGTTTAAGAATAAGGGGTAGGCCATTTAGAACGGAGATGAGGAAGAACTTTTTCAGTCAGAGGGTGGTGAAGGTGTGGAATTCTCTGCCTCAGAAGGCAGTGGAGGCCAGTTCGTTGGATGCTTTCAGGAGAGAGCTGGATAGAGCTCTTAAGGATAGCGGAGTGAGGGGGTATGGGGAGAAGGCAGGAACGGGGTACTGATTGATAGTGATCAGCCATGATCGCATTGAATGGCGGTGCTGGCTCGAAGGGCTGAATGGCCTACTCCTGCACCTATTGTCTATTGTCTATTGTCTATTGTCAGGCAGCATCACTGGAGAAAGTGGCTTGGTGATGTTTCGGGCCGGGACCTTCCTTGTGACTCCACCACTATTGCACTTGCCACCCCTGGAAGTGCGTTCCATGCCCCCACCACCTTCTGTGTAAAAATACTTACCCCACACATCTCCTTTAAACTTTGCCCCTCTCGCCTTAAAGCTATGCCCTCTAACCTTTGATATTTCCACTCAACGAAAAGGGTCTCGACCCGAAACCCGAAACACTCCCCATTCCTTCTCTCCAGAGGTGCTGCCTGTCCCGCTGAGTTACTCCAGCTTTTCGTGTCCGTCTTCGGTTTAAACCGGCATCTGCAGTTCCCTCCTCGGGCAATGAAACTCGTCGGAGAACTAGGATGGGGTGAGGATGGAGAGAGGGTCTCTTGAAGTTGGAGAAATCAATATTCTCACTGCTCGGTTGTAAGATGCCCAAGCAAAGTGTCACGTGCACTCTTCTCAGGGGAACACTTAGGCACTTGCTAAACAGATGTCAACTTTATCTGATGACAGAAGGTTGGAAATATGCAGAGGAAATGCGTAGGAATGAACTGCAGATGCTAGTTTAAATGGAAGATAGTCGCAAAAAAAGTGCTGAAGTAACTTAGGGGGACAGTCAGCATCTCTGGAGGGAAGGAATGGGTGACGTTTTGGGTCGAGACCCTTCTTCAAACTGATCAGCCGTGATCATTTGGAATGGTGGTGCTGGCTCGAAGGGCCGAATGGCCTACTCCTGCACCTATTTTCTATGTTTCAATGTTTCTATGATTCTCTTCCACTTCATTAGGGACATAAATGTGCCTCTAAATGTCCCACCACCCTATTATCCTACGTTCCTATTAAATCTTTCCCCTCCTCACCTTGAACCTATGTCCTCTGGTCCTCAATGTACCTACTCCGGGCAAGAGACTCTGTGCATCTACCTTATCTATTCCTCTCATTACTTTGTACACCTCTATAAGATCACCCCTCATCCTCCTGCGCTCCAAGGAATAGAGTCCCAACCTGCTCAACCTCTCCCTGTCGCCCAGGCCCTCGAGTCCTGGCAACATCCTCGTAAATCTTCTCTGCGCCCTTTCCAGTAAATTTTTACTTAACTCATAAGCGTGTCACCCTTCAACATCCTCTGTTCCCAGAAAACAACCCAGTCTCTACTGTATGCTATGTTCTAATATTTCATTGGAAATATGTAGTTCTGTTTGAACAGTCTCTCGAATGTACATTTCTGGGCGGGAGCTGAATGCTTGCGTGCATCATAGAAAAATATAATTAAACTGAGGAGATTGTAGTCATGATTAATAACAGGCTCGGCAGCAATGTGGAAATGGATATTTACCCTTGACAGAGAGATTGCAGTCACAGATACTGACAAACAAAAATGTTTGTGTTGCTTAATACCAGTTATTAGAATGCTATAGATAGACACAAAATGCTGGAGTAACTCAGCGGGACAGGCAGCATCTCTGGTGAGAAGGAATGGGTGACGTTTCGGGTCAAGACCCTTCTTCAGACTGATCAGCCATGATCATAGCGAATGGCAGTGCTGGCCCGAAGGGCCGAATGGCCTATATGCCTGTCCTGCTGAGTTACTCCAGCCTTTTGGGTCTATCTTCGGTTTAAACCAGCATCTGCTGTTCCTTCCTATGCATTAGTGTGCTACATCGCAGAAACAGGCCCTTCGGCTCACCGAGTCCGCACCGACCAGCGATCCCCGCACACTAACACTATCCTACACACACTAGGGACAATTTACATTTATACCAAGCCGATTAACCTATAATCCTGCACGTCTTTGGAGTGTGGGAGGAAACCGAAGACCTCGGGAAAACCCACGCAGGTCACGGGGAGAAGGTACAAACTCCGTACAGGCAGCACCTGTAGTTGGGATGGAACCCAAGTCTCTGGCACTAATAGTGGGCAAATTGTCTGGCATGGTGATCTTCGTGAGGAACCATACCAGTGTGAGCACAGAGTGAAAACAGAAGTGTTCACTACGCACGTTATTCTGATAGTTTGGCGTTGAAGACTTGATGGGCCGAATGGCCTAATTCTCCTCCTATCACTTATGATCTTATGATCTCATGAAAGACAATTCGTGATTAGAATCGAGCCATTTACAGATGGATCTTCTGGGCTCAGTAATACACCAGTTGCAAAATCACCAATGCTAACATTTATAATTTTCAGCCCTATTTAATCCTTATTTTACTTCATCCACTGGGATCAAAGTGGTATTGGTTCATTCAATGAATTAACAATCAGGAAGGTTCCTAGAAATACTAGATGGGGACTCCTGCTGTGGCCATCAACGTAATTAACTCAATTTTAATTCCACACCCACTGTGGAAGAATTTGAACTAATTTTTCTAAATCATTAGTTCAGGCCTCTTGAATACTAGTCCATTAATTTAATCAACTTGTGAGCACATCTCGTGGTTACACAATCTTGGCCAATTTATTATTCTGCTACCAAGAACCTCTTCCAAACTCCATATTGAACCTACAAGGTTATGTCGGGTCTGTTCCCTAGCGGAGTCAGGGGGTATGGGGAGAAGGCAGGAACGGGGTACTGATTGAGAATGATCAGCCATGATCACATTGAATGGCGGTGCTGGCTCGAAGGGCCGAACGGCCTCCTCCTGCACCTATTCATCATCATCATATCATCATATACATACAGCCGGAAACAGGCCTTTTCGGCCCTCCAAGTCCGTGCCGCTCAGTGATCCCCGTACATTAACACTATCCTACACCCACCAGGGACAATTTTTTTAATTATTTTTTTATTTTTTACATTTACCCAGCCAATTAACCTACATACCTGTACGTCTTTGGAGTGTGGGAGGAAACCGAAGATCTTGGAGTAAACCCACGCAGGTCACGGGGAGAACGTACAAACTCCTTACAGTGCAGCACCCGTAGTCAGGATCGAACCTGAGTCTCCGGCGCTGCATTGGCTGTAAAGCAGCAACTCTACCGCTGCGCTCTATTGTCTATTGTCTAAGATTATTCCTTGCGGTTCACTTGCGAAACACAATGATGCTGGAGGAGTCCATTCCTAGTCCACCTGACAATTGATTGGTTGAATGATAAAGCATGGAAACACGCATACACACACACACACACACACACACACACACACACACACACGCATGTGCACGCATTGTGCACACACACACACATGAAGATACACGTGCACACGCGCACACACACAAACAAACACACACACACACATAAACAATAATAGTGCAAACAAAAACAAATACTCCCAAGACCATGTAGTTTGGAGCCTATTTAGAGGTTGTAGTGTTTAATAGCCTGATGGCTGTCGGGAAGAAGCTGTCCCTGAACCTGCACGCTACAGTTTTCAAGCTCCTGTACCTTCTTCCCGATGGCAGGGGTGAAATGAGAGCGTGGCCATGGTGGTGTGGGTCTCTGATGATGCTGGCTGCCTTTTTGAGGGCGTGCCTCCTGTAGAGCCCTTCGATGGTGGGGAGGTCTGTACCCGTGATGGGCCAGGAACTTTCCACCGCCTTTGTGCCATCTCGTTTGATCGTGGTCTGGACTGCTGGGCTGAAGGATCTCGGGGGAGGTTTACCGCCGAATCTCGAGCAGAATCTCACACAGGTGCACGAGTCGAATAAAAACCCTCGGGCAGTTGTCAATTTACTTTTAATTGGAGGCAGCTGCGGTTGGAATAGACTTGAGCGCTGGACCGGGGGAACAACGCAGGCAGCATCTTGTGGGCTAGAGATTGCATGTTTCTGTAGACTCCCACAGGCACTCCAACCTCACAGATTTACCTGGAGCTCAAAATGATTAGGAAAAAAACTGCAGATGCTAGTCTAAATCAAAGGTAGACACAAAATGCTGGAGTAACTCAGCGGGTCAGGCAGCATCTCTGGAGAGAAGGAATGGGTGACGTTTTGGGTCGAGACCCTTCTTCAGAATGATCAGCCAAAATCATATTGAATGGCGGTGCTGGCTCAAAGGGCCGAATGGCCCACTCCTGCACCTATTGTCTATGTTCCTATGATTCTTTTCCACCTCATTACGGACATTAATGTGCCTCAAAATGTGCCGGAGACTCGGGTTCGATCCTGACTACGGGCGCCGTCTGTACGGAGTTTGTACGTACTCCCCGTGACCTGCGTGGGTTTTCTCCGAGATCTTCGGTTTCCTCCCGCACTCCAAAGACGTACAGGTGTGTAGGTTAATTGGCTGGGCAAATGTATAAATTGTCCCTAGTGTGTGTAGGATAGTGTTAATGTGCGGGGATCGCTGGGCGGCGCGGACTCGGTGGGCCGAAGGGCTTGTTTCCGCGCTGTATCTCTAAATCTAAAAAATCTAAAATGTCCCACCACCCTATGTGTCATGGAGGGGGTGAGCTGTATTGTCCAGGATGCACTGCAGTTTGAGGAGCATCCTGTCCTCCAAGACCGCCTCCTTTGAATCCAACTCTACCCCCAGGACAGAGCCAGCCTTCCTGATGAGTTTATTGATCCCACTGGCGTCCGCGGCCTTCGCTCTGCTACCCCAGCACACGGCAGCGAAGATGACACTGGCCACACCAATTGGTAGAAGGCAGTGGAGGCCAATTCTCTGAATGCATTCAAGAGAGAGCTGGATAGAGCTCTTAAGGATAGCGGAGTCAGGGGGTATGGGGAGAAGGCAGGAACGGGGTACTGATTGAGAATGATCAGCCATGATCACATTGAATGGCGGTGCTGGCTAGAAGGGCCGAAGGGCCTCCTCCTGCACCTATTGTCTATTGTCTATTGTCTATCTGCAGCGTCTGACTGCAGACGTTGAAGGGCCAGAGCCTTCTCAAAAAGTACAGCTGGTAAAGTATAACCATGAAGTGACCATCTCCTGGCAACTTTGCGTACAATATATTTAATGATTTATGTTTGGTGGTGCAGATACAA
Organism: Rhinoraja longicauda; assembly: GCF_053455715.1. Lineage (NCBI taxonomy): Eukaryota > Metazoa > Chordata > Chondrichthyes > Rajiformes > Arhynchobatidae > Rhinoraja > Rhinoraja longicauda. Next base: position 3,063,755 of record NC_135990.1, read on the forward strand.
GGTGGCGTGTCATAGTCTTTCAAGTAGAGCAAAAGCAGATCACTTTCAGCGTTAGTCTGTGTCTCGAGGGGTAGTCCCACTTACATCTGCTTATATTGAGCCTGTTCGCACTCACATCAAGAGGAAATGGGGCTTAAATTCATCGTGTTTCCAATTGCCATGATCGACCGTCGAATTCTTTTAGTTTAGGAAGGAACTGCGGATGCTGGTTTAAACCACAGATAGACACAAAAAGCTGGAGTAACTCAGTGGGTCAGGCAGCATCTCTGGAGAGAAGGAATGGGTGACGTTTAGGGTCAATAGTATGGGAGGAAACCAGAACACCCGAGGAATAGATATGTCGAAATGTCACCCATTCCTTCTCTCCAGAGATGCTGCCTGACAATAGGTGATGTTTCGGATCGAGACTCTTCTTCAGTCTGAGAGATTCTGAGGGGTAACTGTTTTCACATAAAGAGTGGTGGGTGTGTGGAATGAGCAGTCAGCAGAGACCATCGCCAAGAAAGCCAATGGAATGTTGGCCTCCATAACAAGAGGAGTTGAGTATAGGAGCAAAGAGGTCCTTCTGCAGTTGTACAGGGCCCTAGTGAGACCGCACCTGGAGTACTGTGTGCAGTTTTGGTCTCCAAATTTGAGGAAGGATATTCTTGCTATTGAGGGCGTGCAGCGTAGGTTTACTAGGTTAATTCCCGGAATGGCGGGACTGTCGTATGTTGAAAGACTGGAGCGACTAGGCTTGTATACACTGGAATTTAGAAGGATGAGAGGAGATCTTATCGAAACGTATAAGATTATTAAGGGGTTGGTATGGCGGGTCTGGAGGCTCGTTCTTTGTTAAAGAAGTTTATTGCGACAGCAACATTCGATTACAAAGTATAACGAACGAGATTACAGACAACCATTAATTCTAACTGTTCACTTCGAGGAAGTCTCCCAACTAACTGGTTTTGGGCGGCAAAACCACACGTGACGTCGCTGACCAATCAGCGAGCTCAACTCCTTGGACCAATCCCTGCGGTCGTACCCACACGTGACCTTGCTGGCCAATCTGAGGGTTCGACTCCCAGGACTAATCTCTATGGTCGCTACATTGGACACGTTAAAGGCAGGAAACATGTTCCCAATGTTGGGGGAGTCCAGAACAAGGGGCCACAGTTTAAGAATAAGGGGTAGGCCATTTAGAACTGAGATGAGGAAAAACTTTTTCAGTCAGAGAGTTGTGAATCTGTGGAATTCTCTGCCTCAGAAGGCAGTGGAGGCCAATTCTCTGAATGCATTCAAGAGAGAGCTAGATAGAGCTGTTAAGGATAGCGGAGTCAGGGGGTATGGGGAGAAGGCAGGAACGGGGTACTGATTGAGAATGATCAGCCATGATCACATTGAATGGCGGTGCTGGCTCGAAGGGCCGAATGGCCTCCTCCTGCACCTATTGTCTATTGACTATCGCAACATTTAAGAAATAATTCGATAGGTACATGGATAGGGCAGGTTTGGAGGCAGGTGGGACTAGTGTAGCTGGGACATGTTGGGCTGAAGGGCCTGTTTCCACGCTGTATCACTCTGTGACTGTGCAAGTAAAGATGTATAAGGAATCACTGGTGTTCCCTTCAGTTAAATAGGCGCTAGTATCATGAAGAAGGTTTGGTTTGGTGGGATGTAATATAACGTGTTAGTGCTAATCACACAACTGTGAGGTGTTGGAACAAATGGTCCAGTATACACAGAGCTCTTTCAACATGTGCAAGCTGCTTGATAGCAAACTGGTAACCACCAACATGCAATCTTACCATCAAAGTGCATTAATACGCATGAATGTCACATTTACAAATGCACACTAAAGTAAAGCTCAGATGGAATTCCACAAGAGGCGATGAGAATTCTCAAGTCATCATGAGATTCAGACAGTCTCTGACTGAGGATGAGAGGTATACCCTTGTTGGGAGGCAGGAGACTGAGAACTCTTTAGTCTTTAGATTTTAGAGATACCGCGCATATACTGGCCCTCCAGCCCACGCCGCCCAGCGATCACCCTGTGCATTAACACTATCCTACACACGAGGGACAATTTACAATGTTACCAAAGCCAATAAACCTGCAAACCTGTAGTATAAGGAAAATAACTGCAGATGCTGGTACAAATCGATTTATTCACAAAATGCTGGAGTAACTCAGCAGGTCAGGCAGCATCTCGGGAGAGAAGGAATGGGTGACGTTTCGGGTCGAGACCCTTCTTCAGACTGATGTCGGGGGTGGGACAAAGGAAGGATATAGGTGGAGACAGGAAGATAGAGGGAGATCTGGGAAGGAGGAGGGGAAGGGAGGGACAGAGGAACTATCTGAAGTTGGAGAAGTCGACGTTCATACCACCGGGCTGCAAACTGCCCAGGCGAAATATGAGGTGCTGTTCCTCCAATTTCCGGCGGGCCTCACTATGGCACTGGAGGAGGCCCATGACAGAGAGGTCAGACTGGGAATGGGAGGGGGAGTTAAAGTGCTGGGCCACCGGGAGATCAGTTGCGGAAATCAGAAACCTGCAAACCTGATGGACACAAAATGCTGGAGTAACTCAGCGGGACAGGAGGAAGGAATGGGTGACGTCTCGGGTTGAGACCCTTCTTCTGACTGATGTCACGGGGGAGGGAGATACGTAGATAAGGAGGTGTGAGGTGTGAAAACAGGGCAAAGGGAATGGAGATCAAGGAAAATGTAGAGTAGGTCAGTATTAGGTGGGAGAAGGTAACAACAAGGCAAACAGCGATAAAATTAAGTCGGAGACAGTAAGACTGGTTGGAGAACCGGGGAGGGGGAGGGATGGAGAGAGAGGGAAAGCAAGGGCTACTTGAAGTTAGAGAAGTCACTGTTCATACCGCTGGGGTGTAAGCTACCCAAGCAAAATTTGAGGTGCTGTTCCTCCAATTTGCGCTGGGCCTCACTCTGACAGTGGAGGAGGCCCAGGACAGAGAGGTCAGTGTGGGAATGGGAGGGGGAGTTAAAGTGCTGAGCCACCGGGAGATCAGGTAGGTTTAGTCGAACTGAGCGGAGGTGTTCAATGGAACGATCGCCGAGCTTGGGCTTGGTCTTGACCACGTGTAGGTTCGACAATCGTTTCACTAAACTCTTATATATCGGCGAGACCAAGCGCAGGCTCGGCGATCGTTTCGCTGAACACCTCCGCTCAGTCCGCCTAAACCCACCTGATCTCCCCATTGCTAAACACAGCCAGAGGAGGTAGTTGAGGCAGGTTAGACAGGTACATGGATAGGACAGGTTTGGAGGGAAATAGACCAAACGCGGGCAGGTGGGGCATAGTGTAGCTGGAACATGTTATCCGGTGTGGGCAAGTTGGGCTGAAGGGCCTGTTTCCACACTGTATCACTCTATGACATTAAGGTATCACAAAATGCTGGAGTAACTCAGCAGGTCAGGCAGCATCTAGGAGAGAAGGAATGGGTGACGTTTCGGGTCGAGACCCTTCTTCAGTCTGAAGAAGGGTCTCGACCCAAAACGTCACCCATCCCTTCTCTCCTAGATGCTGCCTAACCTGCTGAGTTACTCCAGCATTTTGTGATACCTTCGATTTGTACCAGCATCTGCAGTTATTTTCCTACTCTATGACTCTATGAGTCTATGTGGAATTCTCTGCCACAGAAGGTAGTTGAGGCCAGTTCATTGGCTATATTTTAAGAGGGAGTTAGATGTGGCCCTTGTGGCTAAAGGGATCAGGGGGTATGGAGAGAAGGCAGGTACAGGATACTGAGTTGGATGATCAGCCATGATCATATTGAATGGCGGTGCAGGCTCGAAGGGCCGAATGGCCTACTCCTGCACCTACTTTCTATGTTTCTATGTGTAAACCAGTGTAATGTTCCCTCAGAACTGCGCTGGAATGCCAGCGTGGATATCCATGCCCAAATTCCCTTGTCACCGCACCAAAATAAATTGACTTTGTTTTCCTTAGTTAAGTGCCTTGTCTTGAAGGCCAGCATTTTAAAACAAGCTGCAGTGTTGCAAATTCCTTTGAGGAATGAAAGTTTATTCTTTACAGCAACCCAAAGGATTATGTACAACAAGGATCTTATGAAATCCGAAACGTGGCTTAGCAGGGATAGGTATTCACAGGAACTCTGACAGAACTTGTGGCCTGGTTTAAACAGTAGGGACCATTGTACATTATACATTTTCTTAGCTGTTCCTGAGAAAATATGACCAACGAGCGTCATTTCACTTAATTTGTTCAGTCGTTATCCAGCAGGTTCTAATCCTATGGCAGTGGTAAGAGATTCTGTAATGAGCATATTTTTCAAAGCCTAGTGTAAGATAACAAGGCTCTTTGAAACACCATACATTCCCTGGACTCTCGAAGGATTTACCCTGCATTTTGCTGTGGAAAAGTTAGTTTGGAGTTTTTTTTAATTTTTTGGAAAGCATTTATGTCACCAATTGACCATCTTATGATAGATTGCTTAATGTTAGGCACCCAATTACTGTGATTAGTCAATTAAATTGTTGTCACTATCCTCTCAGAGTACATTAAGCATGTTCCAAACAGGCTAAAATCAGATTGGGAAATGCGAACCATTAGTTAAACAATAATTGCAGAGAAAGCGAATAAGTGCAGAGATGATTTATAGACAATAGACAATAGGCGCAGGAGGAGGCCATTCGGCCCTTCGAGCCAGCACCGCCATTCAATGTGATCATGGCTGATCATTCTCAATCAGTACCCCGTTCCTGCCTTCTCCCCCTGACTCCGCTATCCTTAAGAGCTCTATCCAGCTCTCCCATGAATGCATTCAGAGAATTGGCCTCCACTGCCTTCTGAGGCAGAGAATTCCACAGATTCACAACTCTCTGACTGAAAAAGTTTTTCCTCATCTCAGTTCTAAATGGCCTACCCCTTATTCTTAAACTGTGGCCCCTGGTTCTGGACTCCCCCAACATTGGGAACATGTTTCCTGCCTCTAACGTGTCCAACCCCTTAATAATCTTATACGTTTCGATAAGATCTCCTCTCATCCTTCTAAATTCCAGTGTATTTACGAGGATGTTGCCAGGACTCGATGGCCAGGGCGAGAAGGAGAGGTTGAGCAGACTAGGACTCTGTTCCTTGGAGCTCAGGAGGATGAGGAGGGATCTTATAGAGGTGTATAAAATCATGAGATTAATAGATCGGGTAGATGCACAGAGTCTTTTGCCCAGAGTAGGGGAATCGAGGACCAGAGGACACAGGTTTACGGTGTAGGAAGGAACTGCAGATGCTGGTTTAAACCGAAAATCGACACCAAACGCTGGAGTAACTCAGCGAGACAGGTAGCACCTCTGGATGGAAGGAATGGGTGATGTTTCGGGTTGACACCTGTAGAAGGGTCTCGACCCCAAACTGTGGTGCTTCCCTTTGCACAAAAGTCTTTACAGAACAACCGTGTGTGTGTGTGTGTGTGTGTGTGTGTGTGTGTGTGTGTGTGTGTGTGTGTGTGTGTGTGTGTGTGTGTGTGTGTGTGTGTGTGTGTGTGCGTGTGTGCGTGTGCGTGTGTGTATGTGTGTGTACGTGTGTGTGTGTCTACGTGTGTGTTTCTATGTGTGTGTGTGTATGTGTGTGTGCGTGTGTGTACGTGTGTGTGTCTGTGTGTGTGTGTGTCTATGTGTGTGTGTGTGTGTGTGTGTGTGTGTGTGTGTGTGTGTGTGTGTGTGTGTGTGTGTGTGTGTGTGTGTGTGTGTGTGTGTGTGTGTGTGTGTGTGTGTGTGTGTGTGTGTGTGTGTGTTAAGGTTGCTGTGAGGAGATGTTAGTATTTGCAGATGGCACAGATATTTCGAAGCAGTACTTGATAGCAGTCTAGAGGTGGGCATGTTTCAAGGTGTTTACACTATAGTTGGAATTTGCTTTGTACAAACACACATGTCCATCTGAAAACCTTCGCTGTAGACTTTGGAGAGTGAAAAGCTAAGTTAAGGCAGACAAAGTAAACTTAGAAAATGTCAGGGCTTTTATTTCTGTGGATGGAACATCAAAGTGCTTGTACTCAATGTAATTAACCACACGCTTTTCAAGTAATCTAAATAAGGCAAACGCAATCACCCCTGACATTTACCTTCGGCTTTCCTTTATCCTAACCAGGGTTAGATTCTCTCTACCCCTCTTTCTCACCTTCCCTCTCTCCCCCTCTCCCACTGGAACAACATCTCACACGTAGCTAAGCTTCTAAAGCAAATGCAATTATTGCCTCCATCTTAAATGTTCCACCACATACAAAAAATACACTCCCTTTATCCTTAAAGCAAAACACAAAGTCCTCAAGCAACCTGGGCGACACGGTGGCGCAGCGGTAGATTTGCTGCCTCACAGTGCCAGAGACCCGGATTTGATCCTGACCACGGGCGCTGCCTGCACGGAGTTTGTACGTTCTCCCCGTGACCGCGTGGGTTTCCTCCGGG
>NC_135990.1:3432686-3510186 GCF_053455715.1 Rhinoraja longicauda
GAAGGCAGGAACGGGGTACTGATTGAGAATGATCAGCCATGATCACATTAAATGGCGGTGCTGGCTCGAAGGGCCGAATGGCCTATTCCTGCACCTATTGTCTATTGTCTATTGTCTATTAGGCAGTTACTCCAGCGGATATGTTTCTTTGTTTGCCTCACCTATATGTGTTCATCGAATTATCTTTTAAAATAGTGATTGTATCTTACTCAAGGATAGTCCGAGGGTCATCATAGAGGTCGATAGTAGTTCTGCATTCTGTATTCCTGCATTCTGCTGGATTTTCCATATAACCATATAACCATATAACAACTACAGCACGGAAACAGGCACGTTCGGCCTTACCAGTCCACGCCGACCATTTTCCCTGACCTAGTCTCATCTACCTGCACTCAGACCATAACCCTCCAATCCCCTCTTATCCATATACCTATCCAATTTACTCTTAAATAATAAGAGTAAATGAGGAAGAACTTTTTCAGTCAGAGAGTGGTGAAGGTGTGGAATTCTCTGCCTCAGAAGGCAGTGGAGGCCAGTTCGTTGGATGCTTTCAAGAGAGAGCTGGATAGAGCTCTTAAGGATAGCGGAGTGAGGGGGTATGGGGAGAAGGCAGGAACGGGGTACTGATTGAGAGTGATCAGCCATGATCGCATTGAATGGCGGTGCTGGCTCGAAGGGCTGAATGGCCTACTCCTGCACCTATTGTCTATTGTCTATTGTCTAAAATCGAGCCTGCCTCCACCACTTCCACCGGAAGCTCATTCCACACAGCCACCACCCTCTGAGTAAAGAAGTTACCCCTCATGTTACCCCTAAACTTTTGTCCCTCAATTCTGAAGTTATGTCCCCTTGTTGGAATCTTCCCCACTCTCAAAGGGAAAAGCCTACCCACGTCAACTCTGTCCGTCCCTCTTAAAATTTTAAAAACCTCTATCAAGTCCCCCCTCAACCTTCTACGCTCCAAAGAATAAAGACCCAACCTGTTTAACCTCTCTCTGTAGCTTAAGTGCTGAAACCCAGGCAACATTCTAGTAAATCTCCTCTGTACCCTCTCCATTTTGTCGACATCCTTCCTATCATTGATCTGTAGAGCAAAATTTGTTTTAAGATTGGTTTCGTTTTAATTTGGTTTATTGTCACGTCTGCAGAGAGTAAGTGAAAAGCTTTTTATGTAGCGTGCTATCCAGCCTGAAGAAGCGTTTCGACCCGAAATGTCACCTGTTCCTTCTCTCCAGAGATGCAGCCTGGTCCAGCATTGTGTGTCCATCTTCGGTGTAAACTGCCATGTGCCGTTCCTTCCTGCACATCCAGTCAGAGGAAAGGCTTTACATGATTACAATCACCCCGTCCACAGCGAACAGATACTGGATCAAGGAAATATCATTTAGTGCGTGATAAAATCCAGTACCGTCTCATTAATAGTCTGGTAGTTTCTGGTGCCATGCGGAGCAGATAGTGCTACTGCCTCGTAGCTCCAGAAACCCAAAGGGCGGCACGGTGGCGCAGCGGTAAAGTTGCTGCCTTACAGCGAATGCAGCGCCGGAGACTCAGGTTCGATCCTGACTACGGGCACCGTCTGTACGGAGTTTGTACGTTCTCCCCGTGACCTGCGTGGGTTTTCTCCGAGATCTTTGGTTTCCTCCCACACTCCAAAGACGTACAAGTATGTAGGTTAATTGGCTGGGCAAATGTAAAAATTGTCCCTAGTGTGTGTAGGATAGTGTTAATGTGCGGGGATCGCTGGGCGGCGCGGACTCGGTGGGCCGAAGGGCCTGTTTCCGCGCTGTATCTCTAAATCCAAATCTAAATCTAAACCTGGTCCAACCCTAACATTCAGTGACCACGTAGATATCTCCTGAGTTTCCCCTTTCCCTCCCATATCCCCCAAATATTCTGATGGGCATTCGGCATTTTGGACCAAAGACCGTGGGTTAAAGTCTTTTGCCCAGGGGAGGTGAATCAAGAACCAGAGGACATAGGTTTAGGGTGGCTTAAAGATTGGTGGGATAAAAGGGTTTTAATCACTGAGACATTGACACAAGAGAAAGAGGGAGATCTTCCATTGGGACCAAGGACATTCAGAGCAGATGATAGAAGCCTAGGTGAGAAAGACAAGATTTAACAGGATTATGGAGGGCAACTTTCTCACTCAGAGGGTGGTGGGTAGATGGAACGATTTGTTAGTGGAAGTAGTTGAAGCAGATACAATCACAACACTTTTGGACAGGTACATCGGAAAGGTGTAGAGGGACATGAGCCTTTAGTCAAAGGGGGGTAAATCTGTGAAATTCATTGCCACAGACGGCTGTGGAGGCCATGAGATTGGGTATTTTTAAGGTGGGAGATTGACAGATTCTTGATTAGTACGGGCGACAGGAGTTATGGGGAGAAGGCAGGAGAATGGGGTTGAAAGTGAAATATAAATCAGCCATGAATGAATGGTGGAGTAGTCTCGATGGGCCGAATGGCCTAATTCTGCTCCTGTGTTTTACGGTCTTGTGGTCTGATGGCCAAACATGCGTAAATGGGACGAGCTTAGATGGGGCATCTGGATCAGCATGGACGAGTTGGGCCAAAGAGCCTGCTTCAGTGCTGTGTGACTCTATAACTCTTCATCAGAAATGAAGACAAGCGTGTTAGATTGCAGTGAGGGCAGGGATGGATAAATCAGAGGGAATGCCCATGAAGGAATTGTTACAGTTATAATAAAATGTCTGTGTTCATCCTTGCAGGTTCTACTGGGATTTGACCATGCTGCTTCTCATGGTCGGCAACCTGATCATCATTCCCGTAGGAATCACGTTCTTCAAGGATGAAAACACCACTCCGTGGATAGTCTTCAATGTCGTGTCGGACACGTTCTTTCTTGTTGATCTGGTGCTAAACTTTAGAACTGGGATTGTGGTGGAGGACAACACAGAGATTATTTTAGACCCTCAGAAAATCAAGATGAAGTACCTGAAAAGCTGGTTCGTGGTGGACTTCATCTCCTCCATCCCAGTAGACTATATTTTTCTAATAGTGGAAACCAGGATTGACTCGGAGGTTTACAAGACTGCCAGGGCACTGCGGATTGTAAGGTTTACGAAGATCCTCAGCCTTCTCCGGTTGTTGCGATTATCCCGTCTTATCCGTTACATCCACCAGTGGGAAGAGGTGAGTCTTTCCGTTTCAATGGTTCAATGGTACTTTATTGCCACTTGCACCTCGGTGCAGTGAAATTCCTTTTTTTTCAGGATACATTTCAGTAAAATCTTGCCACAAAATTTTGCTCTACATAGGCACAGGGTGGCACGGTGGCGCAGCGGTAGAGTTGCTGCCTTACAGCGAATGCAGCGCCGGAGACCTGGGTTCCATCCCGACTACGGGTGCTGTCTGTACGGAGTTTGTACGTTCTCCCCGTGACCTGCGTGGGTTTTCTCCGAGATCTTCGGTTTCCTCCCACACTCCAAAGACGTGCAGGTTTGTAGGTTAATTGGCTTGGTAAATGTAAAAATTGTCCCCAGTGTGTGTAGGAGAGTGTTAGTGTGCGGGGATCGCTGGCTGGCGTGGACCCGGTGGTTTCCGCACTGTATCTCTAAACTAAACTAAACTAAATTGCACATGAGTTGAGTTTATTCTCACGTGTACCAGGGAGCAGTGAAATGCTTTTGTTGTGTGGGGGGGGGGGGGGGGGGGGGGGTAGAGATTCCAAGTGTGCTGATCTTCCCAATCTCTTGGGGTCCCATCTAGCCACCAAGGCAAATTCTGAAGAGTGATCTCTTTGGCAAAATGTAGACAAACATGCCACCTATTTGTCTCAAGTGAAATCCTATACTAAAGAATTAATGATGACCAGCACTAATGATAATCCCACACTAATGATGACCAGCTAGTAATATTTTCTAAGTGTAAACACAGGTTGGGGGACATGCTTTTCTTTTCCAATTGTGCCATTACAGCTATGTAGGGAGGTAGAGAAGGACAAAAGATAGACACAATATGTTGGAGTAACTCAGCGGGTCAGGCAGCATCTCTGGAGAACATGGATAGGTGACGTTTTAGTTCGGGACCCTTCTTCAGACTGATTGAAGGGGGGAGGAACTGGTAGCAAGAAAAGACCAGGGCCGGCAACAGATTACATCAGGCAGGGTAGACACAAAATGCTGGTGTAACTCAGCGGGTCAGGCAGCATCTCGAGAGAGAGAGAGAAGGAATGGGTGACGTTTCAATTCGAGACCCTTCTTCAGACTGATGTCAGGGGAGGGGGCGGGACAAAGATAGGATGTAGTCGGAGACAGGAAGACTATGTGGGAGAACTGGGAAGGGGGAGGGGATAGAGAGGGACAGAGGAACTATCTGAAGTTGGAGAAGTGCAGGGTGGTTTTCAAGAGGCAGATTGTTCGCTAGGGATGGTGTGATCCCAAAAGGGATACATCAATGTGGACTGTGGAACTGGTTAACTGACTTTTAATAGAGGATATTTATTCACAAAATGCTGGAGTAACTCAGCAGGTCAGGCAGCATCTCGGGAGAGAAGGAATGGGTGACGTTTCGGGATGAGACCCTTCTTCAGAGGAACTTCTTAATAGAGGAACTGGGAAGGGAAATATTTGTAAGTTATTTTAAATTGGAGCATTGAATGTTCATCCCACTGAGTTATGAGCTACATATAAAATTCTTAAGGGATTGGACAGGCTAGATGCAGGAAAAATGTTCCCAATGTTGAGGGAGTCCAGAACCAGGGGTCACACTTTAAGAATAAGGGGTAGGCCATATAGGACTGAGATGAGGAAAAACTTTTTCACCCAGAGAGTTGTGAATCTGTGGAATTCTCTGCCATGGCAGTGGAGGCCAATTCACTGGATGTTTTCAAGAGAGAGTTAGATATTGCTCTTAGGGCTAACGGAATCAAGGGATATGGGGAGAAAGCAGGAACAGGGTAGTGATTCTGGATGATCTGCCATGATCATATTGAATGGCGTTGCTGGCTCGAAGGGCCGAATGGCTTACTCCTGCATGTCTTTTCTATGTTTCCATGTTTCTATGCTACCCAAGCAAAATATGAGGTGCTGTTATTCCAGTTGGTACGTGGCCTCACTAAATTTAGTAACGGAGGAGGCCCAGGACAGAAAAGTCAGGGTGGGAATGGGAAGGGGAGTTAAAATGGTCGGCAACCGAGAGACCCAGTAAGAGGCCATGGCGGATCAAGCGTAAATGTGGGCGTGCGGCAGAGAAAGACGGTTTGGTGAAACACCACATCTGAAGGAACAAAGGGGGGTCGGAGGGGCTGCCAAGAACAAAGGGGACCCAGTGATGGGGTCTCCGAGACAACAAAGGGGAACCGTCGGGAACTAAATGGAATACTTTGTAACTTGGTCGGCGCCCTTTATGTGGCGACTCTTTGCATACCTTGTGATAATAAAGTATCATCCATTCATTCATTCATTCATTCATTCATTTATTCATTCATTCATTCAAGGAAAATACAGAACTGGTCACAGTTCTGAGTTTCTGAGAGAGAGGTCACCCAGTTAACATTTTTACTCAGAAATTTGTTTTGAATTTTGTGAACACTGATCTATCTTTATCTTTCCCTCTCAACCCCATTCTCCATTCTTCGTTGCTGGCTCGAAGGGTCAAATGGCCTCCTCCTGCACCTATTTTCTATGTTTCTCCTGCCTTCTCCCCATAACCTTTGACGCCCTTAAGGTCCTGTCCCAGTTATGCATTTTTTAAGGCGACTGCCGGTGACTGTCAAAGTCGTAGCAGATCGCCAAAATTTTCTTTTACCCTACGACAATGACCACGACAATGACCACGACAATGACCACGACAATGACCACGACAATGACCACGACAATGACCACGACAATGACCACGACAATGACCACGACAATGACCACGACAATGACCACGACAATGACCATGACAATGACCACGACAATGACCACGACAATGACCACGACAATGACCACGACAATGACCACGACAATGCCGAGTCAGGTCGATACAAGTTCCTTTTTTTGTGAAACTAGCACCTGGCTAAGACATTACACCGTCTTCGGAAACATCGCGAAATTCCCACGCTCACCTGACCATCAAACTGTGGCCTCCAATCTACCTGTCAAATGTCCTGATGGTAAATTAATTGGTTAAACAAAACTATGTTCTGGTATCTTCAAATGCCTTTTCTTAATTTAATATTACGTGCTTCTAAATGCATCTGCGACAACCTAGCAAACCTGGGGACAGCGTGCGACAGACAGCGCCCGCAATAAGCTACGATACCTGGCCACAAGCCAGCTGTCGGCGAGAAATTTCTAGCAGGAAAAATTTTCCGCGACACGCCGAGATCCGCTACGATTCATTGAAGACTTCTCACGATCATGCCCACGACACCCCGGCAAACGTTCGGCGACAGCCTAGTCGCCGGCAGTCGCCTTAAAATCGCCTAAGTGAGACAGTTCCTTTACTAATCAAGAATCTGTCAATCTCCGCTTTAAAAATTCCACATGACTTGGCCTCCACAACCTTCTATGGCAATTAATTCCACAGATTCACAATCCTCTGGCTAAAGAAATTCCTCCTCTTCTCCATTCTGATAGTACGTCCTCTTATTCTGAAGCTTTGCCCTCTGGGTTTAGACTCTCCCACTAGTGGAAACATCCTCTCTACATCCACTCTATCCAGGCCTCAGCCATTTAGCTCATTGAGTTTGTATTTGGTCTTCCAGCTGCCTTTAGAATTGAATATATCTCCACCACTTCCCTGGCAGTGCACTGCAGACCCTAATCATTTCCTTAAAACATTTATTCTCAGGTCACCTTTGGCTCTTTTGCCAATTGTCTTCATTCCATTTCCTTTAGATCTTCAAGCATCAGCCCACAAGAGCAGTTTATTTCCATCTACTCTGCATGGGGCCTACATGGTAGGAAATGCCTCTATCATATCCTCAGACAATCCTCTCAAAGTCATCAAGTCATACAGCACCGAAACAGGCCCTTCGGCCCACCATGTCTATGACAGCTATTGTACATAGAATAGTGCAATACAAGAACAGGTCCTTCGGCCCACTATGTCCGTGCTAACCGTTGTACATAGAACAGTACAGTACAAGAACAGGCCCTTCGGCCCACTATGTCCATGCCAACCATTGTACTCAACTATATTCTTCCCATTTGCTTAGACTTATCCGTAGCCTTGGTGATTCGTGCGTTATTCATTCTCCCAATTTCCAACACTCTGTTCCAAGGCGAAGAGTCTTAGATTCTCCAGACTAAGCATGTAATCAAAATCCCTCAGCCCTGCAGTCCTTCTTTGAAGGATTTGAGTCTTGCAGACTCTCATTACAGGCATATAGTCCGTTGCTGTTCCTGAACGTATTTACACTATTGTATTGCAACTAATTACTTTCAAACTATGCTGGATAAGCTCCAGCCTCGGTTAGCTTGCCCACATCTGAAAAAAAGCCTTCCATGATTATGGACAGGCACCAAGCACGATGTTATTCTAGGTTTTGGGTCTGCTTGGCACCTCCCCAGCAGAAAATTTGTTCAAGTAATAAAATTTCAGCCTTCCAGCAGCTGCCCTTTTTTGGATATATAAAAAAAACATAGATTCAATCTCCTTTCTTGCTTGGTGCCGAACATGAAACACATGCAAATAATTGAATGAAAACATTGAAACTCCTTTGAAATGTACAGCGCATCAAAGTGCTTGAAGCCCAGAATTCTAAAGCAGCATGTGCAAATGGCAGCGTACATGATCAATACAATCAGAGACGAGTTGAATCCCAGCTACAGAGAGATAACGCAGTCCATTTTGGTCCATGCAGTAAGGGTTTACCTTAGATGGCCACAAAATGCTGGAGTAACTCAGCGGGTCAGACAGCATCTCTGGAGAGAAGGAATAGGTGGCGTTTCGGGTCGAGATCCTTCTTCAGACCCAAAACTTCACCAATTCCTTTTCTCCAGAGATGCTGTCTGACCCCCCCCCCCCCCCCCCCCCTCCCCCCCGAGCTACTCCAGCTGAAGATAGGCACAAAATGCTGGAGTAACTCAACAGGACAGGCAGCATCTCTGGAGAGAAGGCACGGGTGATGTTTTTGGGTCGAGACCCTTCCTCAGACTAGTTAGAGGAAAGGGAGATGAGAGATATAGACGGGGATGTAGAGAGATATAGAACAAATGAATGAAAGATATGCAAAAAAAGTGACGATGATAAAGGAAATAGGCCTTTGTTAGCTGTTTGCTGGGTGAGAACGAGAAGCTGGTGCAACTTGGGTGGGGGAGGGATGGAGAGAGAGGGAATGCCAGGGTTACTTGAAGTTAGAGAAATCAATAATCATACCACTGGGTTGTAAGCTGCCCAAGCGAAATAGAAACATAGAAACATACAAAATAGCAGGAGGAGACCATTCGGTCCTTTGAGCCAGCACCGCCATTCAATATGATCATGGCTGATCATCCAAAATCAGTCCCCCGTTCCTGCTTTCTCCCCATACCCCTTGATTCCGTTATGAGATCGTGAGGAGAATAGATAGGGTAGATGCACAGAGTCTTTACCTACAGTAAGGGAATCAAGAACACAGGTTTAGGGGGAGAGGGGAAAGATTTAATTGGAACCCGAGGGGCAACTTTACCACACAGAGATTGGTTGGTGGGTGTATGGAACAGGTTGCCAGAGGAGGTAGTTGAGGCAGGTGTTATAAGAACATTTAAAAGACGTTTGGAGAGGTGCATGGATATGAAATGTTTGATTGAGAATGATCAGCCATGATCACATTGAATGGCGGTGCTGGCTCGAAGGGCCGAATTGCCTACTCCTGCACCTATTGTCTAATGTCTATTGTTTATAGAGATATGGGTCACATGCAGGCATGTAGGGCCAGTGTAGATTTTTTGATTTTTTTTAGATTTTAGAGATACAGCGTAGAAACAGGCCCTTCGGCCCACCGGGTCCGCGCCGCCCAGCGATCCCCGCACACTAACACTATCCTACACCCACTAGGGACAATTTTTACATTTGCCCAGCCAATTAACCTACACATCTGTACGTCTTTGGAGTGGTAAACTTGGTCGGCATGGGCAGGTTGGGCTGAAAGGCCTGTATCCTTGCTGTATGACTCTGTGAAACGTGCTTTCTGAGTGGCACAATGATGCAGTCAGTACAACCACCGGCTCATAGCTGCAGCAAGCTGAGTTCGATCCTGACATCAAACTCTTTCAATGTGGAGTTTGCACGATCTCCTTCTGACGTGTGGACTTTCCCTGGGTGTTCTGGTTTCCTCCCACATCCTAAAGAAATAAAGGGTTGTTTGGTTAATTGACCACTGTCAATCTCCCCTCACGTGTAATTGAGGTGTAGAATCTGATGGGAAGGTGCAGAGAGTAGGTTTCAGGGGAAATCTTTGGAGATACAGTTTTAGTTTTAGAGATGCAGCATGGAAACAGGCCCTTCGGCCCACCGAGGCCGCGCCAACCAGCGATCCAGCACATTAACACTATCCTACCCACGCTAGGGACAGTTTACTCCTACACCAAGCCAATTAACCTACATACCTGTACGTCTTTAGAGTGTGGGAGGAAATCGAAGATCTCGGCGGAAACCCAAGCGGTCACGGGGAGAACATACAAACTCCGTACAGACAGCACCCATAGTCAGGATCGAACCGGGTCTCGGGAGCTGCATTCACTGAAAATGGAAATGCTCCGTGGACCAAAATGGACTCCTTCTATGTTGTGAGGAAGTATGGTAAAGTGCTAGGGCCTTTACATTGAAGAACATTTGGAGATAGTTTATAACAATCAGTAATCATGCCCAATTTATTTTTTTCATTAAACATAGGCACAAAAAGCCGGAGTAACACAGCGGGACAGGCAGCATCTCTGGAGAGAAGGAATGGGTGACGTTTCGGGTCGAGACCCGTCTTCAGACCTGAATCGTCACCCATTCCTTTTCTCCAGAGATGCTGCCTGTCCCACTGAATTATTCCAGCATTTTGTGTCCACCTTCAGTTTAAACCAACATCTGTAGTTCCTTCCGACACATTATATATTTTTTCCTAAAAACATAGAAAATAGGTGCAGGAGGAGGCCATTCGGCCCTTTGAGCCAGCACCGCCATTCATTGTGATCATGGCTGATCGTCCCCAATCAATAACACGTGCCTGCCTTCTCCCCATATCCCTTGATTCCACTAGCCCCTAGAGCTCTATCTAACTCTCTCTTAAGTCCATCCAGTGATTTGGCCTCTGTGGCAGAAAATTCCACAAATTCAGAACTCTCTGGGTGAAAAAGTTTTTTCTCACCTCAGTTTTAAATGGCCTTCCCTTTATTCTAAGGCTGTGGCCCCAGATTCTGGACTCGCCCAACATTGGGAACATTTTTCCTGCATCTAGCTTGTCCAGTCCTTTTATAATTTAATATGTTTCTATAAGATCCAATTTTCATTGGTAACTTAACATTTTCTTTTGAGCTTGCAGCGTCTGGGTGCAGAAGCCAATTCATAGCGACTAAACCCCCATCCAGTAAGCAACCGATTCATAAATCCACCTGCAAAATAACGAGCCAGAATTGGTAATTTTTATGTTTTAAATCATTACAGCAATCGAGTGGTTCTGTTATGCTGGATCAATAATTCAGTCAGATGAGTTCATGTTAATACAATAATATGCAATTCAAAATATATCTAGTACTAATCTCAATAAATCTTCTGACAGCATTTGTAACCATGGTGTTACTGAATTGTCATTAAAAACACATTTGGGTCATTAACAGGAGAGGGGATATGCCATCTTTTTCCCAATCTAGTCGATATTTCAGTCCAGACTCACCACAGCATGACTGTTTTTAGCTGGATAGGAATGGTTTAGAGGGTTACTAGACCAAGTGGACCTGTTGGGCCCAAACTTCTCCTGCATTGGTGCAGCACCCTCTCCTCACCCCCTCCCCCCTCCCCTTTACCCCCTCCCCCTTCCTCCTTCCCCCTCCCCCCTGCCCCCTCCCTCCCCCCTCCCCGCTCTCTCTCCCCCTCCCTCCACCCCCCTTCCCTCCCCCTTCACCTCCCCCCTTCCCCTCCCCCCCAACTCCATCCCCCTCAACCCCCCTTATCCTCCTCCCCCCTCCCCCTCCCTTGGAGACAGATTTAAACTTTAATATGTGAATAACTTAAAAATATATAACACCGATTTCAATGAAACTTCTTCCATTAGCACCAAAGGGACGACGGTGAGTAAGGTGGGCCTAGAATTGTCGCGCTATCGTGTACCGCTTTGGCTGTAGTTCAGGAACAAACAAACAAACAAACAAACAAACAAACAAGAGTTTTAGTGTATAGATGATCCAAATGTGGGCATATAGAATGAGTTTAGATGGGGCATCATGGACAAGTTGGGCCGAAGGGCCTGTTTCCGTGCTGTATGATTCTGATCTCTGAAATGTCCAGTGTATGACCCATTTCAAGGCTCTTTAATAGATGGACAAAAAAACATTGTAATGCTCAGTGGGTCAGACAGCATCTGTGGAGAAACGGAGTGGGTGACGTTTCGGGTCTGGAGAAGGATCTCGACCCAAAATGTCACCCTACTCCATTTCTCCAGAGATGCTGCCTGTGCCATTGAGTTACCCCAGCTCTTTGTGTCTATCTAGGTCGTTGTCTCAAGTCTTGGTGAGCAGTCTTGAACCTTTGGACTCCGAAGCAAGAATGCTGCCAGCTGAGTCAAAGATCTCATAGCACATTCAATTTACAATCTACAAGCAATGGTTCATGTTTCTGAATGCCTGCAATGGGGCCCTGGTGACGAGGCTTCCCACAGTGAAGGCAGAACTGTGAAATTACCTCAGGTGTCTTTAAGTCAGAAATGGAACGTATCAACAAATGGGCAGTCATTGTGGGTGAAGGTTTTAAAGAAATGTGTGGTAAAGAAACCGCAGGAGAAGACGGCAGGGGAAGAGAAAAGACATTGTGGCCTTCCATCACAGTGAGGAGGGGACTGGAGGAGACTCACTGTGATGGAGGTTTATTTTTTTGTTTTGTGTTGGTTTGTGATTATGTGTGTTATTGCTTATTTTATTGCTCTTATTGTTGGACTGTGGGTAATGGAATCTCATCCAAAAGACTTGTTTTTTTTGGATGACAATAAAGGTAATTCTGATTCTGATTCTGATACTAAGGATTATTACAGTAGCCAATTCAACTACCAGCATATTAGTTTGTATATAAGAAAATAACTGCAGATGCTGGTACAAATCGATTTATTCACAAAATGCTGGAGTAACTCAGCAGGTCGGGCAGCATCTCAGGAGAGAAGGAATGGGTGACGTTTCGGGTCGAGACCCTTCTTTAGACTGATGTCAGGGGGGCGGGACAAAGGAAGGATATAGGTGGAGACAGGAAGATAGAGGGAGATCCGGGAAGGAGGAGGGGACGGGAGGGACAGAGGAACTATCTAAAGTTGGAGAAGTCGACGTTCATACCGCTGGGCTGCAAACTGCCCAGGCGAAATATGAGGTGCTGTTCCTCCAATTTCCGGTGGGCCTCACTATGGCACTGGAGGAGGCTCATGACAGAAAGGTCAGACTGGGAGTGGGAGGGGGAGTTGAAGTGCTCGGCCACCGGGAGATCAGTTTTGTTAATGCGGACCGAGCGCAGGTGTTCAGCGAAGCGATCGCCGAGCCTGCGCTTGGTTTCGCCGATGTAAATAAGTTGACATCTAGAGCAGCGGATGCAATAGATGAGGTTGGAGGAGGTGCAGGTGAACCTTTGTCTCACCTGGAAAGACTGTTTGGGTCCTTGGATGGAGTTGAGGGGGGAGGTAAAGGGACAGGTGTTGCATCTCGTGCGGTTGCAGGGGAAAGTGCCCGGGGTTGGGGTGGTTTGGGTAGGAAGGGACGAGTGGACCAGGGAGTTACAGAGGGAACGGTCTCTGCGGAACGCAGAGAGGGGAGGGGATGGGAAGATATGGCCAGTGGTGGGGTCTCGTTGTAGGTGACGGAAATGTTGGTGGATGATATGTTGGATCCGCTGGCTGGTGGGGTGGAAGGTGAGAACGAGGGAGATTCTATCCTTGTTGCGAGTGGGGGGAGGGGGAGCAAGAGCGGAGCTGCGGGATGTAGAAGAGACCCTAGTGAGAGCCTCATCTATAATGGAGGAGGGGAAGCCCCGTTTTCTGAAGAACGAGGACATCTCGGAAGCCCTAGTGTGAAACACCTCATCCCGGGCGCAGATGCGGCGTAGACGGAGGAATTGGGAGTAGGGGATAGACTTTTTGCAGGGGACCGGGTGGGAAGAAGTGTAGTCCAGATAGCTGTGCGAGTCGGTGGGTTTGTAGTAAATGTCCGTCACTAGTCTGTCTCCTGTGATGGAGATGGTGAGGTCCAGAAACGGGAGGGAGATGTCAGAGATAGTCCAGGTATATTTAAGGGCAGGATGGAAATTGGAGGTGAAGTGTATGAAGTCAGTGAGTTCTGCATGGGTGCAAGAGGTAGCACCAATGCAGTCGTCGATGTAGCGGAGGTAGAGTTCGGGGATGGGGCCAGTGTACGTCTGGAACAGGGATTGTTCGCCATACCTGACAAAGAGGCAGGCGTAGCTAGGGCCCATGCGAGTGCCCATAGCTACGCCTCTGGTTTGGAGGAAGTTGGAGGAGTCAAAGGAGAAGTTGTTGAGGGTAAGAACCAGCTCTGCTAGGCAGAGGAGAGTTGGTAGATGGGGATTGGCTGGTTCTACGGTCGAGGAAGAAACGGAGGGCTTCGAGACCATCCTTGTGGGGGATGGAAGTGTAGAGTGACTGGACATCCATGTTAGTTTATTATTAGCATATTAGCATATTAGTTTAGTTTAGTTTAGTTTAGTTTAGTTTAGTTTAGTTTAGAGAAACAGGCCTCTCAGCCCACCGAGTCCGCACTGACCAGCGATCCCCACACATTAACACTATCCTACACACACTAAGGACAACGTACATTTATACCAAGCCAACTAACCTACAAACCTGTACGTCTTTGGAGAAACCGAAGATCTTGGGGAAAACCCACGCAGTCAGGGGGGAGAACGTACAAACTCTGTACAGACTGCACCCATAGTCGGGATCGAACCCGGGTCTCTTCTGCTGTAAGGGCTGTAAACACTATAAGGCAGCAACTCTACCACTGTGCCACTGTATCCTAGAACATAGAACAGGCAGCACAGGAACAAGCCCTTCGGCCCACAATGTCCATACCAAAAATGGTAAACTAATCTCCTCTGCCTGCACGTGATCCATATCCCATTCATGTGCTGATCTGAAAGCCTCTTAAATGCCGCCATCATAGGGGGAGTCTGAAAGATCTGCAGATGCTGGTTTCCACCGAAGGTAGACACAAAATGTGGGTCCCTTGAAGGCAGAAGCAGGGGAATTTATTATGGGGAACAAGGAAATGGCAGATGAATTGAACTGGTACTTTGGATCTGTCTTCACTAAGGAAGATACAAACAATCTCCCAGATGTTCTAGTGGCCAGAGATCCTAGGGTGACGGAGGAACTGAAGGAAATTCACATTAGGCAGGAAATGGTGTTGGGTAGACTGATGGGACTGAAGGCTGATAAATCCCCAGGGCTTGATGGTCTGCATCCCATGGTACTTAAGGAGGTGGCTCTAGAAATTGTGGACGCATTGGTGATCATTTTCCAATGTTCTATTGATTCAGGATCAGTTCCTGTGGATTGGAGGGTAGCTAATGTTATCCCACTTTTTAAGAAAGGAGGGAGAGAGAAAATGGGAAATTATAGACCAGTTAGTCTGACATCAGTGGTGGGGAAGCTGCTGGAGTCAATTATAAAAACAAAATTGCGGAGCATTTGGATCGCAGTAACAGGATCGTTCCGAGTCAGCATGGATTTACGAAGGGAAAATCATGCTTGACTAATCTTCTGGAATTTTTTGAGGATGTAACTAGGAAAATTGACAGGGGAGAGCCGGTGGATGTGGTGTACCTCGACTTTCAGAAAGCCTTCGACAAGGTCCCACATAGGAGATTAGTGGGCAAAGGTAGAGCACATGGTATTGGGGGTAGGGTACTGACATGGATAGAAAATTGGTTGGCAGCCAGAAAGCAAAGAGTGGGGATAAATGGGTCTACAATATAGACAATAGACAATAGGTGCAGGAGTAGGCCATTCGGCCCTTAGAGCCAGCACCGCCATTCAATGTGATCATGGCAGATCATTCTCAATCAGTACCCCATTCCTGCCTTCTCCCCATACCCCCTGACTCCGCTATCCTTAAGAGCTCTATCTAGCTCTCTCCTGAATGCATTCAGAGAATTGGCCTCCACTGCATTCTGAGGCAGAGTATTCCACAGATTCACAACTCTCTGACTGAAAACGTTTTTCCTCATCTCCGTTCTAAATGGCCTACCCCTTATTCTTAAACTGTGGCCCCTTGTTCTGGACTCCCCCAACATTGGGAACATGTTTCCTGCCTCTAACGTGTCCAATCCCTTAATAATCTTATACGTTTCGATAAGATCCCCTCTCATCCTTCTAAATTCCAGTGTATACAAGCCTAGTCGCTCCAGTCTTTCAACATATGACAGTCCCGCCATTCCGGGAATTAACCTAGTAAACCTACGCTGCACGCCCTCAATAGCAAGAATATCCTTCCTCAAATTTGGAGACCAAAACTGCTCACAGTACTCCAGGTGCGGTCTCACTAGGGCCCTGTACAACTGCATTTGGAATTTACTGCCTGTAAAGTTGATGGAAATGGGTTTTTGATATTTACAAGGGAAAATAATTTGGAGGGCAACAGGAATAGTATAAAGATATTAGATTAGCAAAGTTGTTCTGCGAAAGCTAGTATGGACTTAATAGGCCAAATGGCCTACTTCGATGCTTTAACTATTCTATGATTCCAGAAAGGCTCCGTCTTCTGAAAAGCAACAAATTTCTCAGTGTTCGCCTCTAATATATATTTCTTATCTAGTAATTACAAATTAATTTAAGGTGAATGGGAATAGATTTAATAGGAATCTGAGGGGTAGCTTTTTCATACAAAGGGTGATGGGTGTATGGAACGAGTTGCCAGAGGAGGTAGTTGAGGCTGGGACTATCCCAACGTTTTTAAGAGACAGTTAGAGAAATACATGGGTAGGACAGGTTTGGAGGGATGTGGGCCAAATGCAGGCAGGTGGGACTAGTGTAGCTGGGACATGTTGGCCGGTGTGGGCAAGTTAGGCCAAAGGGCCTGTTTACACACTCACTGTTTGACTCTAATACAATTGCCATTGTTCCTCGTAACTGCCTGAAACATGCCTCTTCAACGAAATGAAAGTGCACTGTACCGCCTATGATAAATCAGTTTTTTAGGGGATTAACCCTTGACGAAGACCAAATAATTTGGGAAATCTCAGTTTAGGCAATTGATAGACAATAGACAATAGACAATAGGTTCAGGAGGAGGCCATTCGGCCTTTCGAGCCAGCACCGCCATTCAATGTGATCATGGCTGATCATTCTCAATCAGTACCCCGTTACTACCTTCTCCCCATACCCCCTGATTCATGGCAAATTAAATTCTGTAAGTAGGATCTGCTGATGCTGGTTTAGACCGAAGATAGACACAAAAAGCTGGAGTAACTCAGCGGGATAGGCAGCATCTCTGGAGACAAGGAATGGGTGACGTTTGGGGTCGAGACCCTTCTTCAGTCTCCAAAGATCCTGCCAGTCCCGCTGAGTTACTCCAGCTTTTTGTGTCGATCTTTGGCAAAATAAATTAGGTTTGTTAGCCGCAGAGCTTGGTTTTGTATTATCCCACAGGGTACTTTAACGCTCTCATGTGAAGTAAATACTAATGCCCAATTAATCAATCAATTAACAATTAAATAGTCAGCATTTAATGCTCCCTCCTAATTGTTTTGTTACGCACTACCTCCGTAGTCCGCCATCTATGCATTCATTGGCATCCACAAGGAAAATTTAAAGTATAACTCCATAGCTCAGTAACATATGTCCATAACAGTAGCACTCATGTTCCCAAGGCAGGAACGGGGTACTGATTGAGAATCATCAGCCATGATCACATTGAATGGTGGTGCTGGCTCGAAGGGCCGAATGGCCGAATGGCCTACTCCTGCACCTATTGTCTATTGTCTATTGTCTAATGTTTGGCGAGGAGAACCAGGGGCCACAGTCTTAGAATAAATGGGAGGCCATTTTAAACTGAGGTGAGAAGGAACATTTTCACCCAGAGAGTTGCGAATTTGTGGAATTCTCGGCCACAGAGGGCAGTGGAGGCCAAATCACTGGATGAATTTAAGAGGGAGTTAGATAGAGCTCTAGGGGGCTAGTGGAACAAAGGGATATGGGGAGAAGGCAGGCATGGGGTACTGATTGAGAATGATCAGCCATGATCACATTGAATGGCGGTGCTGGCTTGAAGGGCCGAATGATCTACTCCTGCACCTATTGTCTATGTTTCTATGTTATGGTCAAGATGAATCGTCCTTCAACTGGGGCAAGGCCATTCTGCCAGGGGCTCTGCCAGTGTGGGGGACCTGGCCTTGAGAGAGCTTTGGTGAGAGAGTTTTGTTGAGGGTGGAAAAGGGTCAGGAACCTGGAGGAAGGCCGTAAGGTCATTAGGAGTAGAATTAGGCCAATCGGCCATTCAAGTCTACTCCGCCATTCAATCATGGCTGATCTATGTCTCCCTCCTAACCCCATTCTCCTGCCTTCTCCCTATAACCTCTGACACCCGCACTAATCAAGAATCTATCTATCTCTGCCTTAAAAATATCCACTGACTTGGCCTCCACAGCCTTCAGTGGCAAAGAATTCCACTGATTCACCACCCTCTGACTAAAGAAATGTCTCCTCATCTCCTTCCTAAAGGAACGTCCTTTAATTCTGAAGGTTAGACAAAGGGTCAGTTGTAGTTTAGTTTAGTTTGGAGATACAGCGCGGAAACAGGCCCTTATGGCCCACCGGGTCCGCGCCGACCAGCGATCCCCGCACATTAACACTATCCTAAACTCACTGGGGACAATTTTTACATTTACCAAGCCTACATACCTGTATGTCTTTGGAGTGTGGGAGGAAAGCGAAGATCTCGGAGCAAACCCACGCTGGTCACGGGGAGAACGTACAAACTCCGTACAGACAGCACCCGTAGTCGGGATCGAACCCGGGTCTCCGGCGCTGCAAGCGCTGTAAGGCAGCAACTCTACCCTGCACCACCGTGCAGAGAGGGCTTCTTTTTTGGTGAGTGGGGGAAGAGGGGGTGAATGACTATCAACTGGGAAAGACTCTGTGAGATGGGGTGTACAAATTGGCTGGGTCCAAACTCTGGCATATGAGAGGTCGAGGGGTAGGTCGGGGTTATAGGTGAAGGACTGCAAGCTTGCAGAATGGTCCAATATCTGATGAACTTAAAATTCTTTCTTCATCAGCTGGTGAGCTAATAGAGAGGGTCTTATCGAGGTGTATAAGATCAAGAGTTGTAAATCTGCGGAATTCTCTGCCTCAGAAGGCAGTGGAGGCCAATTCTCTGAATGCATTCAAGAGAGAGCTAGATAGAGCTCTTAAGGATAGCGGAGTCAGGGGGTATGGGGAGAAGGCAGGAACGGGGTACTGATTGAGAATGATCAGCCATGATCACATTGAATGGTGGTGCTGGCTCGAATGGGCGAATGGCCTCCTCCTGCACCTATTGTCTATTGTCTATTGTCTATTGAGAGCAATAGATAGGGTTATTGCACAGTCTTTATTCCAGAGCAGGGGATTCGAGAACCAGAGTATGTAAGTTTAAGGTGAGGAGGGAAAGATTTATTAAGAGCCCAAGGGACAACTTTTTTACACAACAGGTGGTGGGTGTATGGAACGAGCTGCCAGAGGAGGTAGTTGAGGCTGGTACCATCACAATGTTTAAGAAATATTTGGACAGGTACATGGTCAGGACAGTTTTAGAGGGATATGTGGGCCAGACGCAGACAGCTAGGACTAGCGTAAATGGAGTTGAGGGCTTTGTTAGATAACTGTGTCGGAAGGAACTGCAGATGCTGGTTTAAACCGAAGATAGACACATAAAGCTGGAGTAACTCAGCGGGACAGGCAGCATCTCTGGAGAGAAGGAATGGGTGATGTTTCGAGGCTGAAGAAGGGTCTCGACCCGAAACGTCACCCATTCCTTCTCTCCAGAGATGCTGCCTGACCCGCTGAGTTACTCCAACCTTTTGTGTCTACCTACGGAGGAATGGAGTTAACGGGAATGGAATGTAATCGGAGCAAGTTAATTGGCATGGCAAGTTGCTGGCCTCAACTACATTCTCTGCCACAGAAGGTAGTTGAGGCCAGTTCATTGGCTATATTTAAGAGGGAGTTAGATGTGGACCTTGTGGCTAAAGGGATCAGGGGGTATGGAGAGAAGGCAGGTACGGGATACTGAGTTGGATGATCAGCCATGATCATATTGAATGGCGGTGCAGGCTCGAAGGGCTGAATGGCCTACTTCTGCACCTATTTTCTATGTTTCTTTGTTTCTATGAAAGGCCTGTTTCCATGCTGTTTGACTCTGACACTGTGATTCCAGCAGTTGTTTTTCTAGATTCACTTTAAGATTTACAGTTGTTCTCTTCTAAACTATTTTCCTTGAGCTAACTTATTTCTCCTTACAACCATCTGGATTAGAAAGAAAAAAAAATCCTGAATATGTCTTGGGATTTACTGGTGCTTATTACATATTTATGAGCCCTAGTTTTGATCCACAATTGAAAATACCTTCCCTACATCGAGAATAATTAATTCATTATCTTAAAGGTCTCAGACAGGTCATCTCTGACTTCAGTCATGGAAACTGAATCTTTTATAATTCTAAGACTTTGACTTAGAATAATATTTGTACACGAGTGTAATTAATGTCTTTGCTGGAGATGCTGATCCAGGAGAAAGCATTGATTTATTTGTTTATCCCACCAATGAATTTGGAAGATTTTAGTCAGAGTTATCGAGTCGTACAGCATGCAAACAG
Source organism: Rhinoraja longicauda (assembly GCF_053455715.1). Classification (NCBI taxonomy): domain Eukaryota; kingdom Metazoa; phylum Chordata; class Chondrichthyes; order Rajiformes; family Arhynchobatidae; genus Rhinoraja; species Rhinoraja longicauda. The sequence goes on from NC_135990.1 coordinate 3,452,669, forward strand.
GCCCTTCAGCCCAACTTGCCCCATCTACACTAGTTTTATTTAGAGATACAGCGTGGAAGCAGGCCCTTCGGCCCACCGAGTCCTCCTCGCCTACCATTGATCATTTGTATCACAAAATGCTGGAGTAACTCAGCAGGTCCGGCAGCATCTAGGAGAGAGGGAATGGGTGACTGAAGTCTGAAGAGGGGTCTCGACCTGAAACGTCACCCATTCCCTCTCTCCTAGATGCTGTTTGACCCGGAGTTACTCCAGCATTTTGTGATGCCTTCGATTTGTACCAGCATCTGCATCTTCATTGATAATTTGTACATTCATTCTATCCAATTTACAGAAGATAGACACAAAATGCTGGAGTATCTCAGCGGAACAGGCAGCATCTCTGGAGAGAAGGAATCTTCAGTCTGAAGAAGCGGCTTGACCCGAAACGTCACCCATTCCTTCTCTCCAGAGATGCTGCCTGTCCCGCTGAGTTACTCCAGCATTTTATGTCTACCTTCGATTTAAACCAGCATCTGCAGTTTTTTCCTACACGATTTACAAAAGGCAATTAACCTCCAAACCTGCACGTCTTTGGAATGCAGGAGGAAACCAGAACGCCCGAAGAAAACCCACGCGGTCACAGGGAGAACGTACAAACTCTGTATAGACAGCACCTGTAGTCAAGATTGAACCTGGGTCTCTGGCGTTGTGAGACCGCTGCCGCCCAGTTAGCAGTCTGAAGAAGTGTCCCGGCCAGAAACATCGCCTATCTATGCTCAGTCTGAAGAAGGTTCCTGACTTGAAACATCAACTATCCAAGTCCTTCAGAGATGGTGCCAGACCTGCTGAGTTACTCCAGCACTTTGTGTTGTCTGCAGGATTCTAACATCTGCTGTTCCTTGTGCATGCAGACAATACCATGCACAGTTACAGCCGATTGTGCAAAAGAAAAAACCCAGAATATAATATTACATCTGCTGGGAAAGTGCAAATTAAAAATGTGCAAGGGCAGCAGTGATGTAGATTGGAAGATTGGGAATGCATCCTTAGAAGAGGAGCAAAGCTTCAACAAACAGTCTGAAGAAGGGTCATGACCCAAAACATCACCCATTCCTTCTCTCCAGAGACGCTACCTGTCCCGCTGAGTTACTCCAGCATTTTGTGTCTATCTTCAGTGTAAACCAGCGTCTGCCGTTCCTTCATACACCTTTCTCTAAGGGAGACATTTAAGAGGCTTTCAGATCGGCGCATGAATGGGATATGGATCACGTGCAGGCAGAGGAGATTAGTTTACCATTTTTTGGCATGGACATTGTGGGCCGAAGGGCTTGTTCCTGTGCTGCATTGTTCTATGTACTAGGATGTGCTGGTATTTTAATTGGCTGCCGTGGCTTCATCGGTCTGAAGAAGGGTCTCGACCCAAAACGTCGCCTATTCTTTTTCTCCAGAGACGCTGCCTGATCTGCTGGGTTACTCCAGCATTTTGTGTCCATCTTTGGTGTAAACCAGCACCTGCGGTTCCTTCCTACACATTAATGATAATATCTTTAGTTTCCATCAATTTCCAAATCGCAATCCAAATCACCTTTCAGGATCTTGCATTAGGTCAGATGACGGACGTTTGATCGGTCTGAAGAAGGTTCCTGGCCCTAAATATCACCTATCCATGTTCTCCAGACATGCTGAGTGACCAGATTAGTTACTCCAGCACTTTGTGTCTTTTTTTGTGCAAAACCAACATCTGAAGTTCTTTATTTCTACTGGAGTGGCACAGTGATGCAGCTGGTAGAGCTATTGCCTCAAATCACCAGAGACCCAGGTTCAAACCTGTCAGGCCGAGATCCTTCTTCAGACTTAGCGTGGGGTATGAATGGATTCAATAGAAGGGAGGTTGGTTTGTGTGATGTGTAAGAAAATAACTGCAGCTGCTGTTTCAAATTGAAGGTAGACACAAAATGGTGGAGTAACTCAGCGAGTCAGGCAGCATCTCAGGAGAGAAGAAATGGGTGACGTCTCGGGTCGAGACCCTTCTTCAGACTGATGTCAGGGGAGGGGGCGGGCCAAAGATAGGATGTAGTTGGAGACAGGAAGACAGTGGGAGAACTGGGAAGGTGGAGGGGAAAGAGAGGGACAGAGGAGCTATCTGAAGTTGGAGAAGTCAATGTTCATACCGCTGGGGTGTAAACTGCCCAAGCGAAATATGAGATGCTGTTCCTCCAATTTGCGCTGGGCCTCACTATGACAATGGAGGAAGCCCAGGACAGAAAGGTCAGACTGCGAGTGGGAGGGGGAGTTGAAGTGCTGAGCCACCGGGAGATCAGGTCGGTTAAGGCGGACTGAACGAAGGTGTTGAGCGAAACGATCGCCGAGCCTGCGTTTGGTTTGTGTGATGGTCTGGACTGCGTCCATGATTGGAGCCTGATAACTGGCAGCCGCCGGTGGTTAATGTGAACTGCGTTACTCGCATGCTATCACCATTAAATGTATCATATGCAACAGATAGAAATCAGAGCTGACAATCGCAATCTATTGAGAAATGATGAACGAGGACCAATCTCACCAAAATCACTAATTTACACTGCAATCACAGGCTTGATACCATTGTAACTTTTCAAAGAAGCCCCCATTACCTTTAAAAAAAAAGTATTAGCATTCTGTCTAATCTTAACTTACCACAGAGAGCAAACAGAAGTAATTGCTTTTTGTGGTGGGTTATGTAACATCCTAATAACATGCTTCCTAGCGGGGATAAGACAGATCAGTTATACCTGGAGGATTATGCAGTTTGAAAGCTTTTACCCTGATGAATCTTAAATAAAATAAAGGGATAATGTAAATGCATTAAGAAGGTAGATTTGATGTACATTCTAAATAGGGCAAGAATGGCAATGATAAGACAAGCGTGTATAAGAGCAAACGGAATAGAGGTAGGGTCTGAAGAAGGGTCTCGACCCGAAACGTCACCCATTCCTTCTCTCCCGAGATGCTGCCTGACCTGCTGAGTTACTCCAGCATTTTGTGAATAAAGGAATAGAGGTAGGTTCAGGCCATTCGGTCCATCTTACCTTCTCTGCTGTTCAAGATCATGACTCTCACCTTTACCTCAGCACCACTCTCCCCCATGTCCTTATATACCATTAATGTCCAAAAACTGGGAGGGGGACCTCATTGAAACTTACTGAACAGTGAAAGGCCTGGACAGACTGAGTGTGGAGAGGACGTTTCCACCAGCAGGAGAGTCTCAGACCAGAGGCCACAGCTTCCAGATAAAAGGATGTACCATCAGGAAGGAGATGAGGAGGAATTTCTTTAGTCGGAGGGTGGTGGATTTATGGAATTTATTACCACAGACGGCTGTGGAGGCCGAGTCAATGGATATTTTTAAGGTGGAGATTAACAGCCCCACGTGACCTCACCCAGCCAGCGGCCACGTGCTCTCGCTCCACCAATGGCGGCCGCCCGGGCTGGGAGGCGGGTTGCTATGTAACCTTCGTTGGGCAGCACCTGGGCCTCCGGGCCTACACTGCCCTACATTGTCCGGACCTACAGTGTCCAGGCCTACAGTGTCCGGGCCTACAGTATCCGGGCCTACAGTGTCCGGGCCTACAGCGTCCGGGCCTACAGCGTCCGGGCCTACAGCGTCCGGGCCTACAGCGCCCCCTGGGCCTAATATGGGACAAGGGCAGTCCCGTATGGGGCAAAACCAATTTAGCCCAAAATATGGGATGTCCCGGCTAATACGGGACAGTTGGCAACCCTTCAGCTTACAACCCAAAGTATGAACATTGAATTCTCCAACCTCAAGCAACTCCCCCACCCCCCCCCCACTTCTCCTTTCCCCCCACACACCCCCTTCCCCCCTCCACCCTTTCCCCTGTGCTCCACCTGCATCCCCACCTATATCTCTCCTTCCCAACCCCAGCTCCCTCTATATTCCTTCCTCTGGCTTCACAATTCGCAGCTCTTCAATCCTGTTTCACACCTTCTGCTTTTATCTCTGGCCTTTGTTCCAACCGTCTCCCTCTCAAACCCCCTGCCCGCCTGTGTCCACCTATTGAAAAACAAGCTCTGTCCTGCCTTTCTTCACCCTCTCCCCTTGCAATCAGTCTGAAGAAGGGTCCCGACTGTCCACATTCTCCAGAGATGCTGCCTGACCTGAGGGCTGCCTGAGGGCTGCCTGAGGGCGTGCAGCGTAGGTTTACTAGGTTAATTCCCGGAATGGCGGGACTGTCATATGTTGAAAGACTGGAGCGACTAGGCTTGTACACACTGGAATTTAGAAGGATGAGAGGAGATCTTATCGAAACGTATAAGATTATTAAGGGGTTGGACACGTTAGAGGAAGGAAACATGTTCCCAATGTTGGGGGAGTCCAGAACAAGGGGCCACAGTTTAAGAATAAGGGGTAGGCCATTTAGAACGGAGATGAGGAAAAACTTTTTCAGTCAGAGAGTTGTGAATCTGTGGAATTCTCTGCCTCAGAAGGCAGTGGAGGCCAATTCTCTAAATGCATTCAAGAGAGAGCTAGATAGAGCTCTTAAGGATAGCGGAGTCAGGGGGTATGTGGAGAAGGCAGGAACAGGGTACTGATTGAGAATGATCAGCCATGATCACATTGAATGGCGGTGCTGGCTCGAAGGGCCGAATGGCCTCCTCCTGCACCTATTGTCTATTGTCTGACCTGCTGAGTTACTCCAGCACTTTGTTTAGCTTAGTTTAGTTTAGTTTAGAGATACAGCGCGGAAACAGGCCCTTCGGCCCACCGGGTCCGCGACGACCAGCGATCCCCGTACACTAACACTATCCTACACACACTAGGGACAATTTTTACATTTACAACAAGCCAATTTACCTACAAACTTGTACGTCTTTGGAGTGTGGGAGGAAACCGAAGATCTTGGAGAAAACCCACTCAGGTCACAGGGAGAACGTACAAACTCCGTACAGACGGCGCCCGTAGTCGGGATCGAACCCGGGTCTCCGGCGCTGCAAGCGCTGTAATGCAGCAACTCTACCACTGCGCCACCGCGCCGCCCATCTTGCACAGTAATTATTCTTGGCTACAATGCATGTGTAGTCACATAATTGCAGCCCCGTGATTGCAAGTACAATTTTCCAAATGGCTTCTCACTTTCTTTATGGTTGCCACTTGAGTGGCTGCTAGTTAAGCCTCAAACGCCAGCAATAACACGGGCTTTAGTCTTATGTTATTCAAAAAGAAAATTAGCTGCCAGCTGGCAGCCTAGTGGGAAAGATTTGATTCCAGGATGACTATTTTTCATCCTTTTTTCTCTGCAGTCTAATTAAAGGAGTGGAGTCATAGAGTGATACAGCGTGGAAACAGGCCCTTCGGCCCAACTTGCCCACACCGGCCAACATGTCCCAGCTACACTAGTCCCACCTGCCTGCGCTTGGCCCATATCCCTCCAAACCTGTCCTATCCATGTACCTGTCTAATTGTTTCTTAAACGTTGGGATAGTCCCAGCCTCAGCTACCTCCTCTGGCAGCTCGTTCCATACACCCACCACCCTTTGTGTGGAAAAAGTTACTCCTCAGATTCCTATTAAATCTTTTCCCCTTCACCTTAAACCTATGTCCGCTGTTCCACGATTCACCTACGCTGGGGCAAGAGGCTCTGTGCATCTATCAGTAGGGAAGATTGAATGCTTTCTGACAATTTGATGGTGATCGATTCTTCACCATACTGTTGACATATTGGTCAGTTTTGCATTGTGGATTAGGGAGGCCGTACTTAATGTGACAGCTAACAATGGCTGTTTCCTTGATCATCGTTACGTTTTTGCATATCTTTCATTCATCTGTTATCTATCTCTCTACATCACTGTCTGTAAAAGGTCATAAGGTCATAAGGTCATAAGTGATAGGAGTAGAATTAGTCCATTCGGCCCATCAAGTCCACTCCCCCATTCAATCATGGCTGATCTCTCTCTCCCTCCTTACCCCAGTCTCCCGCCTTCTCCCCATAACCTCTGACACCCGTAATAATCAAGAATCTATCTATCTCTGCCTTAAAAATATCCACTGACTTGGCCTCCACAGCCTTCTGTGGCAAAGAATTCCACAGATTCACCACCCTCTGACTAACGAAATTTCTCCTCATCTTCCTAAACAAATGTCCTTTAATTCTGAGGCTGTGACCTCTAGTCCTAGACTCTCCCACTGGTGGAAACGTCCTCTCCACATCCACTCTATCCAAGCCTTTCACTATTCTGCACGTTTCAATGAGGTCCCCACTCATTTTTCTAAACTCCAGCGAGTACAGGCCCAGTGCTGACAAACGCTCATCATAGATCTACAGCCTTCTGTGGCAAAGGATTCCACAGATTCACCACCCTCTTGAAATTTATACTGGAGGTCTAGTCTCCCCTGCTTCTATTCCTTACGTCTTTGTGTACTCCCTGAGCATTCATTAAGTGTAAGAAAGATGTATCACAAGCGTCTAAGCCAAAGGGTGGTCTTTGTCCTGCAATTAACGCCTTGGTGAGAGAGCTATTAGTTTTCACAGCAAGACTCCGGTTTTGAAAATTAATAGGGGAACAGCAATTCAGTTTGAGTATGATTGCACTGTAACTTGTTATTCTAAATGCCTTTTTACCAGTGATTGGGTCCACACTTTGCTGAGGTGGAGTATGCACTTATTGGTGCCTTCCCAATCAATATTTTACCAATCAATATATATATATAGAAAAGCAATACTGGGCAGGCTTATGTCCTTCCTTTGAGTGCATGTATCATCCGTTCACATAATGTATGAATCATTAGTTAGACCAGCGTCTAAGGAATGGCGGGACTGTCGTATGTTGAAAGGCTGGAGCGATTGGGCTTGTATACACTGGAATTTAGAAGGATGAGGGGGGATCTTATTGAAACATATAAGATAATTAGGGGATTGGACACATTAGAGGCAGGAAACATGTTCCCAATGTTGGGGGAGTCCAGAACAAGGGGCCACAGTTTAAGAATAAGGGGTAGGCCATTTAGAACGGAGATGAGGAAGAACTTTTTCAGTCAGAGAGTGGTGAAGGTGTGGAATTCTCTGCCTCAGAAGGCAGTGGAGGCCAGTTCATTGGATGCTTTCAAGAGAGAGCTGGATAGAGCTGTAGTTCAGGAACAAACAAACGAACAAACGAGAGTTTTAGTATATAGATGAGCCGAATTGCTAGGTTGTGGCTGGGGGCAGTTGAGTGAAGCACAGGGATGATGGATTGTTGAAGGGAGGGGGGGGATACTGAGAGAGATAGTGAGGGCAAGGTGGTGAGGTAGGTCGACTGGGCAAAGGGTCGACATGGAAAAGATTTGCGGATGAATCTTGAAGAGCTGTGATCTCTTCATGTTAAAAAAGTAGGAGAGTCCAGGATCAGAGGCCATCACCTCAGAATAAAAGGTTGTACCTTTAGAAAGGAAATGGGAAGGAATTTCGTTAGTCAGAGGGTGGTGAATCTGTGATATTCATTGCCACAGATGGCTGTGGAAGCCAAGTTAAGTTGGAGATTGACAGATTCTTGATCAGTACGGGAGTCAGGGGTTATGGGGAGAAGGCAGGAGAATGGGGGGTGAGAGGGAGAGGTAGATTAGCCATGATTGAATGGCGGTGTAGGCTTGATGGGCCGAATGGCCTAGTTCTGTTCCTAGAACTTAGAAACCTATGAGCAAGGATCAAGTTGGGAAGTGCAATTAACCTGTGGAGATACAAGGTGCTGGAATCTTAAGCAAAAAAGCCAAGTGCAGGTGGAACTCATAATGTCAGGCAGCATCTGCGAAGGTAAAAGACAAATGATGCAGACTGATGAAGAGTCCCAAGCCAAATCGTTGTCTGCCCACTCCCTTCACAAATGTGGATTTGATTATGTGACCTGCTGAGTTCCTCCAACAATTAACCTAAAGTCCATTTTTGGATGGCATGGGCCTTGATGGGCCGAAGTGACTCCTTCGGTATCGTGAATTTCTCTGATGATATAAACTAAAGGGTTAAGGTCAGTTGGTTTAAGGTCTTAGATTCAGAATCGAGAGTCAAAGAGAAGAAGGTCAATAGACAATAGACAATAGGTGCAGGAGGAGGCCATTCGGCCCTTCGAGCCAGCACCGCCATTCAATGTGATCATGGCTGATCATTCTTAATCAGTACCCCGTTCCTGCTTTCTCCCCATAACCCCTGACTCCGCTATCCTTAAGAGCTCTATCTAGCTCTCTCTTGAATGTATTCAGACAATTGGCCTCCACTGCCCTCTGAGGCAGAGAATTCCACAGATTCACAACTCTCTGACTGAAAAAGTTTTTCCTCATCTTTGTTCTAAATGGCCTACCCCTTATTCTTAAACTGTGGCCCCTGGTTCTGGACTCCCCCAACATTGGGAACATGTTTCCTGCCTCTAATGTGTCCAATCCCCTAATTATCTTATATGTTTCAATAAGATCCCCCCTCATCCTTCTAAATTCCAGTATATACAAGCCTAATTGCTCCAGCCTTTCAACATATGACAGTCCCGCCATTCAGGGAATTAACCTAGTAAACCTACGCTGCACGCCCTCAATAGCAAGAATATCCTTCCTCAAATTTGGAGACCAAAACTACACACAGTACTCCAGGTCAGAGGATTATGGTCAGAGGGGAGAAGTTTAAAGGAGGTAGGCAGTGGCAAGTTTTTATGCACAGAGAGCAATGGGTGCCTGGAACACCTTTCCAGCGGTGGTGGTGGAGGCAGATACAACAGAGGAGTATCAGAGGCTTTTAGCTAGGCACACGGATGTCATAACCAAGGATACCAGAGGAGCAAGATAGACCACTCGACCCTAAAAACCATAGTATGTCACGGCACCATTTTAGTAGGCAGAAACTTGCAGAAACATTTACAAAGAAAAATAACAAAAATTTGTGAATTGATAGATGAGGTATATTCTGCATTTTAATGGTATCATCACACATACTGTTCCCCCAAAACACTGATTACACTGCGAGAGGCAGAGCGAGCGGCGGGTTTTGCCTACTAAAATGGCTCCTTTGCATACTACACTTCAGTATAGGCGATTTCAACGCAGTGGTCCATCTTACTCCTCTAGTGTCTTTGGTCATAAGGCCATAAGGTTTCAAGGAATAGGAGTAGAAATGTCTTCAGTCAGAGGGTGGTGAATCTGCCGAATTCATTGCCACAGACGGCTGTGGGGGCCAAGTCACTGGGTATTTTTAAAGTAGAGTTCTTGATTAGTAAGGGTATCAAATATAATGCAGAGAAGACAGGAGAATGGGGTTAAGATGGTGAGATAGATCTGCTACGATGGAATGGCGGAATAGTTATGATGGGTCAAAATGGCCTAATTCTGCTCCTATGCCTTATGAATGTATGAACTTCTGAGTTAGGCAATGACATTTTAAAAACGCTGAAGGCAATTTCTCTGTCCTTCATTGAAATTGGGTTATTTTACATTTAACTGAAAGAACAGATTGTGTCATCATTTCAAGTCAAGTCAAGTCAAGTCAATTTATTTGTATAGCACATTTAAAAACAACCCACGTTGACCAAAGTGCTGCACATCTGACTAGGAAAAAAAAAAAAAGAAACATACAGTGGTTTGGTGTAGGTTTGTTTGGAGATACAGCGTGGAAACATTCCCTTTAGTCCAACGGCTCCCTACCAAACAACGATCACCCACGCACTAGTTCTATGTTATCCCATTTTCGCATCCTACACACTAGGGAAAACTTACAGAAGTCAATTAGCCTACAAACCTGGTAGACACAAAATGCTGGAGTAACTCATTGGGACAGGCAGCATCTCTGGAAAGAAAGAATTCCAGAGATGCTGCCTCTCCCGCTGAGTTACTCCAGCATTTTGTGTCTACCTTCGATTTATACCAGCATCTGCAGTTCTTTCTTTCACAACTTACAAACCTGCACGTCTTTGGAATGTGTGGTAAAACCGGAGCACCCGGAAAAAACCCACGCGGTCACAGGGAGAACGTACAAAGCCCTTACAGACTCCGGCGCTGTGAGACAGCAACTCTACCGCTGCACCACCAGGCCACCCCATCCAGCAGTCTACCAGGGGGTTACCTTGAGTGGGACTTGAAACCAGTAAACTTTTACTTCAAAGGCAAATGTGCTTCAAGCCACCTCCTGAAATGGCCTTTCAGCTGTGTTATGATGCTACGTAAATCCTCAGGTTTCTCCATTATCAACCCTGTTAAATATTGGACAGTTGAGACCAATATTTATTATACCATTGGCCTTATTAAATAGTCTAAATGGGGACAGGCAATAATCTTGCACTAAAGACTTTATCTTGCACTAAACGTTTTCCCAATATCATGTATCTGTACATTGTAAATGTCTTGATTGTAATCATGTATTGTCTTTCTGCTGACTGGTTAGCACGCAACAAAAGCTTTTCACTGTACCTCGGTGCAGGTGACAATAAACTTCCAAGTGAGACAGAGGTCACCTCCTCCAACCTCATCTATTGCATCCGCTGCTCTAGATGTCAACTTATTTACATCGGCGAAACCACGCGCAGGCTCGGCGATCGCTTCGCTCAACACCTGCGCTCGGTCCGCTTTAGCCAAACTGGTCTCCCGGTGGCCGAGCACTTCAACTCCCCCTCCCATTCCCAGTCTGACCTTTCTGTCATGGGCCTCCTCCAGTGCCATAGTGAGGCCCACCGGAAATTGGAGGAACAGCACCTCATATTTCGCTTGGGCAGCTTGCAGCCCAGTGGTATGAACATTGACTTCTCCAACTTTAGATAGTTCCTCTGTCCCTCTATTCCCCTCCCCCTTCCCAGATCTCCCTCTATCTTCCTGTCTCCAACTATATCCTTCCTTTGTCCTGCCCCGCTGACATCAGTCTGAAGAAGGGTCTCGACCCGAAACGTCACCCATTCCTTCTCTCCCGAGATACTCCAGCATTTTGTGAATAAACACCTTCGATTTGTACCAGCATCTGCAGTTATTTTCTTAAACTAACATTGAACATTGGCCTTGACAATATCCCCAAAAAATTAAGACCAAAAAAACCGAATCATAGTTATTTAAGGCATGCCTCACAAAAGATAAATTCAGAGCTCGGTGTCAATGTTCGAAAGCTCCCTGTTTCTCCTCCAGGTGCAATGATTGGTGAAATTGTTAAATTAATAACAACTGGTATTTAATGTGTGAAATCTTCAAACTCAGCCTGAGTTTTGCGACTTCTCGATCAATATTTCATCTGGTAACTATTAAGTATTTTTGTGCAAGCTTTGGTTTTACTGCATGCGGACGATGTGAGACACTGTGGACAACTTCTCCACACTTCGATTTAAAAAAAAATCGATACAAGCAGGATGTATATTTAAAATTGGGTAACACAACGAAGGTTTACGTCGATATGTATGGAGAAATTGAGCAACTCAAAATCATTCACCGATAAAAAATATAAGGTTCCACATCTCAATGGGTGAGGTTGTTGGGGTTTAATATTTAATAGTTTCCTCTCAGCAAATGCATTTCTTTCATTGTCAGTGCTGGTAGCATTCATAAGGTCATAAGTGATAGTAGAATGAGGCCATTCGGTTCATCATGTCCACTCCGCCATTCATTCAGGGCTGATCTATCTCTCCCTCCTAACCCCATTCTCCTGCGTTCTCCCCATAACCTCTGACACCCGCACTAATCAAGAATCTATCTAACTCTGCCTTAAAAATATCCACTGATTTGACCTCTACAGCCTTCTGCGGCAAAGAATTCCACAAATTCACCACCCTCTGACTAAAGAAATTTCTCTGCATCTCCTTCCTAAAGGAACGTCCTTTAATTCTGAGCTCTCCTGGACTCTCCCACTAGTGGAAATTTCTTCTTTGCATCCACTCTATCCAAAAATATTTTCTGTGCTTATGAAAAATATGGCTTCCAGTATTATTAAGAAATTATATAATGTCCTTTGGAGGCACAGGTGATGGAGATTAAGAGTCATCCCAGATTTGTGAGCTTCCTTTCATTTATGGGTGGCATGGTGGCGAAGCGGTAGAGTTGCTGCCTTACAGCGCCAGAGACCCGGGTTCGATCCCGACTACAGGTGCTGTCTGTACAGAGTTTGTACGTTCTCCCCATGACTTGAGTGGGTTTCCTCCGAGATCTTCAATTTCCTCTCACACTCCAACGATGTACAGGTTTCTAGGTTAATTGGCTTGGTGTATGTGTAAAGTTGTCCTTAGTGTGTGTAGGATAGTGTTAATGCGCGGGGATCGCTGGTCGATGTGGACTCGGTGGGCAGAAGGGCCTGTTTCCGCGCTGTATCTCTAAACTAAACTAAGCTATTGATTGAACTAACCATATCACTGGTCTTCTTGCTAAGGAATATAGAATTTCTGGAAACAAAAATGGTAGACGGGTAGAACATGGAAAGGGTACATTGTTCAATTTTAAGGGAAAATAAGAAAGCAAAATATTGTTTATATTGCATGATTGCTCAGGTCCTCAGCTACCCTTCATCGGACTTTACTCTTCATCGTGCACTAAACATTATTCCCTTGATCCTGCATCTGTACACTGTGCACAGCTTGGTTGTAATTATGTATAGTCTGTTCACTTAGATATCATATCATATCATATCATATATGTACAGCGCGGAAACAGGCCTTTTTGGTCCACCAAGTCCGCACCGCCCAGCGATCCCCGCACATTAACACTATCCTACACACACTAGGGACAATTTTAAAAAAACAATTACCCAGTCAAATTAACCTACATACCCGTATGTCACACAACAAGAAAGCTTTTCACTGTAAATATATATATATGTATATATATTATATATATTATATGTTTGAGTGTGTGTATGTGTGTATATAATATACTTTATATATATATATATATATATATACAATACACACATATATAATGTTGTATATGACATATACAATACATACAATACACACACATATCCATATCTAAAAAAAAACCTTAAGACACACATATATATATTCACAAAATGCTGGAGTAACTCAGCAGGTCAGACAGCATCTCGGGAGAGAATGAATGGGTGACGTTTCGGGTCGAGACCCTTCTTCAGTCTGAAGAAGGGTCTCGACCCGAAACGTCACCCATTCCTTCTCTCCCGAGATGCTGTCTGACCTGCTGAGTTACTACAGCATTTTGTGAATAAATACCTTTTGCACCAGCATCTGCAGTTATTTTCTTACACATATATATATTATATACATACACACGTAATAAACTATATATATATATATATATATATATATGTGTGTGTGTGTGTGTGTGTGTGTGTGTGTGTGTGTGTGTGTGTGTGTGTGTGTGTGTGTGTGTGTGTGTGTGTGTGTGTGTATGTATATAAATGTTGTTTATTACTTGTTTTACTAAGTACAATGTCTACATTTGTGTTGTGTTGCTGCAAGTAAGAATGTCATCGTTCTGTGTTAGGACAGATGTCAAGACAACACTTTTGATTCTTGATTCTTCAATGGTAGAATTTTGGGGAGAATTGAAGAGAATGTGGGAAGAATAATTTATGGAACTAATGTAAGATTAGTGTAAGTCATTGGCTGGTGGCTGGCTCGGTCTATTAGACGTAAAGCATTTGGAGAGAGTATAAATGAAGGTCCCTCTTAGTTTTTTAATATAAAAGTTGACAGCTCAAATCTGGACCTTGCACATAGTTTTGTTTCAACGTGAAACTAAGCTCCAAGTGCCTGTTCGGCTGGATGTAAATTATCTTTCAAAACCATGTGAGGAAGACCAGGAGATGTTGGCCTGACTAAGGTTACCGAACTTCATGTAATATCTCAAGGAATTAAAGATTAATCTTCCGGAAACAGCTTTACGGCTTCCAGCTCACAAATCAAGGGAAATCATCGCTTAATCTGTTTATTATTTGAGCCGAGATTAGGAGCCCCATTTCACCAAATTAAAGAAAAAGTACATGCTTTGGCTAAATGCTTATACGAAGAGCTTAACAATTCTTAATGCAAAAGGTTGCTCATGCTTTCAAAGCTAAAACATTCCTGCTGAGCAGAGAATTTGACAAAATTGCAGAGTGAACTAATGCTGCTGATAGTGCTTGAAGATAAAATACTATCAAGTTGGAGAAATATACAGCATCGAAACAGATCCTCCTAGCTGTGCTGACCATTAATCAACAATATTCTCTCACACTGGGGTGGCACGGTGGTGCAGCGGTAGAGTTGCTGCCTTACAGCGCCAGAGACCCAGTTTCGATCCTGACTACGGGTGCTGTCTGTACGGAGTTTGTATGTTCTCCATGTGAGTTTTCTCCGGGTGCATGGGGTAACCGGAGCACCCAGAGAAAACCCACAAGGTCCCAGGGAGAACAAACGTTGACCATTTGTCGGCACTGGGCCTGTACTCGCTGGAGTTTAGAAGAATGAGGGGGGACCTCATTGAAACATACAGAATAGTGAAAGGCCTGGATAGAGTGGATGTGGAGAGGATGTTTCCACTAGTGGGAGAGTCTAGGACCAGAGGGCACAGCCTCAGAATTAAAGGATTTTTTTGGGGGGAGGAATTTCTTCAGTCAGAGGTTGGTAAATCTTTGCCACAGATTGCTGTGGAGGCCAAGTCAATGGATATATTTAAGGCAGAGATAGATAGATTCTTGATTAGTACAGGTGTCAGAGGTTATGAGGAGGAGGCAGGAGAGTGGAGTTAGGAGGGAGAGATAGATCAGCCATGATTGAATGGCGGAGTGGACTTGATGGGCCGAGTGGCCTAATTCTGCTCCTATCACTTATGACCTTATGAATATTGGTGGTATTGGTGGAACGTGAAGAAGGTTGTCCATGATGACAGCAGGGTCTTGCTCAACTGGGCCAATGGTGTAGGAAGTGGTGGATGGAGGTTAATTCAGATAAATGTGAGGTATTGCAATTTGGTTGATCAAACCAGGCCACAACTTACTAGTAAGTGGAAGGTCCCCTAGGAGTATTGTAAAGCAGTGGGACCCAGCGGTCCACATACATACTTCCATGAAGGCGAGATATAGAAACAAAGAACTATGTTGAAAGACTGGAGCGACTAGGCTTGTATACACTGGAATTTAGAAGGATGAGAGGGGATCTTATCGAAACGTATAAGATTATTAAGGGGTTGGACACGCTAGAGGCAGGAAACATGTTCCCAATGTTGGGGGAGTCCAGAACCAGGGGCCACAGTTTAAGAATAAGGGGTAGGCCATTTAGAACTGAGATGAGGAAAAACTTTTTCAGTCAGAGAGTTGTGAATCTGTGGAATTCTCTGCCTCAGAGGGCAGTGGAGGCCAATTCTCTGAATACATTCAAGAGAGAGCTAGATAGAGCTCTTAAGGATAGCGGAGTCAGGGGGTATGGGGAGAAGGCAGGAATGGGGTACTGATTGAGAATGATCAGCCATGATCACATTGAATGGCGGTGCTGGCTCGAAGGGCCGAATGGCCTCCTCCTGCACCTATTGTCTATTGTCTAACTGCAGATGCTGGTTTATACCAAAGATAGACACAAAGCGCTGAAGTAACTCAGCGGGTCAGGCAACATCTCTGGAGAAAATAAACACTTCAGTCTGAAGAAGGGTCCCAATCTGAAACGTCATCCATCCAGGGATGCTGCCTGGTCTGTTGAGTTACTCCAGCACTTTGTGCCCTTTTCTGTAAACCATCATCTGCAGTTCCTTGTTTCTACACTTAGTTGCATACAGTTAGGCAGAGATTACCACTGCTTGGTGAACAATGAAATTTGTGCCAAGTTTTAGACCTTTCCCCGCACAGCCTAAAGCTACTCTGGAGCACTGTAAATTGTGATGAATTTTGTCGTTGATGTCTGTTTTCGGTGTGTATTAGCTCTTGAGTTATGGAAAGTGCTCGATGTTTTCATGTGTAGGAAGGAACTGCTGATAGTGGTTTGCACTGAAAATTGACACAAGAAGCTGGAGTAACTCAGCCGTTCAAGCAGCATCTCTGGAGAAAAGAAATAGGTGACGTTTCGGGGAAGAACGGTCTCGACCCGCAAAGTCACCTATTGCTTTTCTCCAGAGATGCTGCCTGACCCGCTGAGTTACGCCAGCTCTTTGCATCCATCTTCAATGTTTTCCACAAAATGCTGGAGTAACTCAGCAGGTCAGGCAGCATTCTCAGGAGAGAAGGAATGGGTGACGTTTCGGGTCGAGACCCTTCTTCAATCTGAAGAAGGGTCTCGACCCGAAACGTCACCCATTCCTTCTCTCCTGAGATGATGCCTGACCTGCCGAGTTACTCCAGCATTTTGAGAATAAATACCTTCGATTTGTACCAGCATCTGCAGTTATTTTCTTATACTCAATGTTTTTCAGGTCTGGTAAGTGATGAATAGGGCCCAATGTTACTTCAATCCTTCCTGTTCAGAACTGCCAGAGGTAGGCACCCATTCGAAGGCTAAATAAAAATATTTATAATTTTAGTTTAGTTGAGTTTAGAGATACAGCGCGCAAACAGGCCCTTCGGCCCACCGACTCCGCACCGACCCGCACATTAACACAACCCGACACACACGAGAGACAATTTTACATATATACCAAGCCAATTAACCTACAAAACTGTATGTCTTTGGAGTGTGGGAGGAAACCGAAGATTCTGGAGAAAACCCACGCAGGTCACGGGGAGAACGTACAAACTCCGTACAGACAGCGCCCGTAGTCGGGATCGAACCTGGGTCTCTGACGCTGTGAGGCAGCAGCTCGACCGCTGCGCCACCGTGCCATCCTATAATCTTTCTTTTCTCCTGGATTAATGACCAAGAATCTGTAGCCTCCTAGGTATAATTATGTACTGAAATAACACATAATCACGTAGCAGGTCAACAGAATTATTATTCACACTTTTATTAAATAATGTTAATTTTGCAGCTGCTTTGGTGAGGTTTTAGCAATACAGATAATAAATTAAATTTGCATTTATTGACTACCAACGCCGGCAACTTGCATCTGATTTAAAGTTGTGTTAAAGGTTTCTAAAGAGGAATTGCTCATTAAGAATGGGTGGCAGATCTTGCAAGACTTCCCTCTTCACTAATTTCATCTTCCTTGTATTGCTGATTAAATTGAAGATGCTGATTCATAAAATCATGCCACTGTTAAACGGGCAGCAGCAAAATATTCAGGAAGGTGACCTCACCATTAGTCCTCACTGCCTTGGTAGACACAAAAAGCTGGAGTAACTCAGCGGGACAGGCAGCATCTCTGGAGAGAAGGAATGGGTGATGTTTCGGGTCGAGACCCTTCTTCAGACTCAACCCATTCCTTCTCTCCAAAGATGGCAGTCCCTAATGGCGACGCTGTCCTAGCAGCTACGGTCCGTTTGTCTTTTGTGTTTTTTGTCTTAATTGTAGTGTTTAGATGTGATGTGGTGTTTTTGAGGTTGTGTGCTATGGAGGGGGGGGACACTGTAAAATTGTCTCTTCCGAACGGAGACCCGATCTTTGTTTTCTGGGTGGTGTCTCCGTTCCCGCTGCGGCCGACCATCGGCCAAACTCCTGGAGCTGGCGGCCTCCAGCTGGGACCACCTGGGCTCTGGTTCGCAGAGCCCGCGGACTGGACTTACCTCCTGCGGAGTTGGATGCCTTCGGAAGCTGCGGGAGCGGCTGCGACTCGCCTCCGGAGGCTTGGGCGCGGGCCGCGTGGATATTGGAAGCTCGCAGGCCCCTGGGTGGGGGCCGACTTCGGGAGCTCCGGCAGCGGCAGCGTTCTTCGCCAGCCCCGAATCGCGGGGCTTGGGTTGGCCCGCCGCGGACCTTTCACCGTCCGGCGCGGCCTGGAATAGGCCACGGGATTTTTCTCTGTCGGGAGCCCCGACCGCCCAGACATGTAGCGGCAGCATCTTCGCCCGCCCTGAATCGCGGGGCTTGGGTCGGCCCGCTGCGGACCTTTCACCGTCCGGCGCGGCCTGGAACGTGGCAACTTCAACAGCCTGACCGCGGGAGAAGACGGCAAGGGAAGAGAAAAGACATTCTGGCCTTCCATCACAGTGAGGAGGTGACTGGAGGAGACTCACTGTGATGGATGTTTCTTTTTTTGTTTTGTGTTGGTTTGTGGTTGTGTGTGTAATTGCTTATTTTCTTGCTCTTATTGTTGGACTGTGGATGACGGAATCTCCTCCAAAAGACTTGGGGTTTTTTGGATGACAATAAAGATAATTTTGAATTCTGATTCTGATGTTGCCTGTCCCGCTGAGTTACTCCAGCTATTTACGTCTATCTTCGGTTTAAACCAGCATCTGCAGTTCCTTCTTACACACTAATATCCTTTGGTGTTGTATTCATATTGCAGATATGAAACATTTTTCAGTTGCCACAGAGGGAGTACAGAGAAGGTTCACCAGATTGATTCCTGGGATGGCAGGACTTTCATATGAAGGAAGACTGGATAGACTCGGCTTGTGCTCGCTGGAATTTAGAAGATTGAGGGGGGATCTTATAGAAACTTACAAAATTCTTAAGGGTTTGGACAGGCTAGATGCAGGAAGATTGTTCCCGATGTTGGGGAAGTCCAGAACAAGGGGTCACAGTTTAAGGATAAGGGGGAAGTCTTTTAGGACCGAGATGAGAACGTTTTTTTTCACACAGAGTGGTGAATCTGTGGAATTCTCTGCCACAGAGGGTAGTTGAGGCCAGTTCATTGGCTATATTTAAGAGGGAGTTAGATGGGGCCCTTGTGGCTAAAGGGATCAGGGGGTATGGAGAGAAGGCAGGTACAGGATACTGAGTTGGATGATCAGCCATGATCATATTGAATGGCGGTGCGGGCTCGAAGGGCCGAATGGCCTACTCCTGCACCTATTTTCTATGTTTCTATGTTTCTATTCCTTGGAAAGCACGAGGATGAGGAGGATACAAAAACAGTGGGCCAAAGGGCCTATTTTCATGCTGTATCTCTAAACTGAGATGCTGGTTTACAAATGTTTTGGGATGGGACCTTTCTTCAGACTGAAGGGTTAAGGGAGCTGTTTCTCTTCATTACTGTACAACATCTTGAGTGTTGTTAATCACCAATCATCAATTATTGTGTTCAGTACTGGGGACCATGTTATAGGAAAGATATTGTCAAGCTTGAAAGGGTTCAGAGAAGATTTACGAGGATGTTGCCAGGACTAGAGGGTGTGAGCTATAGGGAGAGGTTGAGTAGGCTGGGTCTCTATTCCTTGGAGCGCAGGAGGATGAGGGGTGATCTTATAGAGGTGTACAAAATCATGAGAGGAATAGATCGAGTAGATGCACAGAGTCTCCTGCCCAGAGTAGGGGAATCGAGGACCAGAGAACATAGGTTCAAGGTGATGGGGAAAAGATTTAATAGGAATCTGAGGGGTAATTTCTTCACACAAAGAGTGGTGGGTGTATGGAACAAGCTGCCAGAGGAGGTAGTTAATGCTGGGACTATCCCATGTTTAAGAACCAGTTGGACAGGTACATGGATAGGACAAGTTTGGAGGGAAATGGACTAATCGCAGGCTGGTGGTACTAGTGTAGCTGGGACATGTTGGCCGATGTGGGCATGTTGGGCTGAAGGGCCTGTTTCCACTCTGTATCACTCTATGACCAAGCTGATTAGGTTACAGTGAGCAAATTGCCTCCATGTTATAATTTCAGTGTGGTCCTACGTCAAGCCAATCCCATAGCTAATGGTGGTGGAGTATTTATTCACACCTAGTTTTAATTTCTGCGGCACTTTAAACATCTTCTTTGCCACCTTCCAAATAAAGACGTCAAACTCTCAAAAATCACCTCATCAATCCGACTCTCATTTCTCTTTTGCTCAAGGCTCTCTATCTAATCTAGATACTAAATTAAAAGATTCTCCATTACTATCTTTTTAACTGTCGGCTTTTCATCCAGTTGAAGCTTCCCCACAGCCCAGTTAATGAAAGATATGCAACAGGTTCTGTCTGTATGACCAGTTATCACCTGGGCCACTGCCAACAATGGAGCATTGTGGGCTCCATCTTTCCTTGATCATCGTTACTCTTAGCATATCTTTCATTCATTTGTTCTATATCTCCCTATATCACCGTCTATTTCTCTCGTTTCCCTTTCCCCTGACCCTCAGTTTGAAGAAGGGTCTTGACCTGAAAGGTCACCTATTCCTTTTCTCCAGAGATGCTGCCTGTCCCGCTGAGTTACTCCAGATCTTTGTGTCTAGATTCTAAACCATTGAACTACCCTGATAATAATTTAATTTCCCAACAATAACATTCCTTGTGCATATTCCTAATTATTACCGACTGAAGCCAAATATTATTTGGGTCGACGGTGGGCCAGGGAAGAGCATAATGTCTTGCATTGTTTTGATGGCTCATAGTGCAGTTTCTGGAAAGGAAAGATACAGGTCCAAGAAACGGTGGCGCAGCGGTAGAGTTGCTGCCTTACAGCGAATGCAGCGCCGGAGACCCGGGTTCCATCCCGACTACGGGTGCTGTCTGTACGGAGTTTGTACGTTCTCCCCGTGACCTGCGAGGGTTTTCTCCGAGATCTTCAGATTCCTCCCACACTCCAAAGACGTGCAGGTTTGTAGGTTAATTGGCTTGGTAAATTTAAAAATAGTCCCTCGTGGGTATAGGATAGTGTTAATGTGCGGGAATCGCTGGTCGGCGCGGACCCGGTGGGTCGAAAGGGCCTGTTTCCGCGCTGTATCTCTAAACTAAACTATTGAAGAGGAAAAACTTGGTTCCTCCACGATTTTCTCTCAAGTATCACAGTCATCTGTGGCAGTTCAACTGTCTGACTGCCCCATTTCATGGTGAGATAATGTTCCGAAGTAAATGCATCTGTGAAGATGGAAAGAAGAGTACAATGATGATTATTCAGTACATTATGTACCTGCAAAAAAAGCTATTGTGATGCATTTCTCATCAGTGTGGTCATTGTGTTGCACAGCATGGATCCATTGAATGCCTGCCGACCATCGGGCACCATGATGGACAACCATCAAGATAAACGTTGGATTACATTCATCCAACACTATTCCTATTTTATTCCCCCCACATTCCCATCAACGTCCCTCCCCACCCCACCCCTCTGAATCTACCACTCATCCACACAATTTCTAGTGGCCATTTTACCTCCCAATCTGTAGAAACTAGGAACTGCAGATGTGGCTTTACACAAAGTGACTCAGCAGGTCAGGCAGCAACCTTAAGTCCTCACCTGAGATGTGGGTTTTGTTTAAAGGCCAGCTGATCACCATTCAGGACCTATAAGATAATAACTGCAGATGCTGGTACAAATCGAAGGTATTTATTCACAAAATGCTGGAGTAACTCAGCAGGTCAGGCAGCATCTCAGGAGAGAAGGAATGGGTGACGTTTCGGGTCGAGACCCTTCTTCAGACCGCTATGTTCCAGTAAACAGAGGGACAGTTTTGTCAAGGGAAGGGAAGGGAAGGGAATATATTTAGCCACTTTCTGACCTCACAAAGATTTCCCTTGAATGATTATTTCTGAAGTGTGTGCCACAAAGGGCAGCGGTAGAGTTGCTGCCTCACAGCGCCAGTGACCCGGGTTCGATCCCGACCACGGACGCTGTCTGTGTGGAGTTTGTACGTTCCCCCCATGACCTGCGTGAGTTTTCTCCGGGTGCTCCGGTTTCCTCCCACACTCCAAAGACGCGAAGGTTTGCAGGTTAATTGGCTTGGTATAATTGTAAAATGTCCCCTCGTGTGTGTGTAGGATAGCGTTAGTGTACGGGGTAATCGCTGGTCAGAGCGGACTCGATGGGCCAAAATGGCCTGGCCTGTTTCCACGCTGTATCTCTAAACTGAATTAAACTAAAGAAAAAAAGCCTGATGTGTATTCATGGCATTGATCAGTAATTTTTCTTCACTTTAACCCACTCTCCACTACTGCCTGGCCTTGCTGTCTCCCTAATGTAGATTGTCAGTTTAATATTAAATCACCGAACTTCAGTTCAGTGCGTTATATCCACTGGCAACGGAAAGGCAGCCACTGCTTTATTTAATTTAACATGGTAACAGGCAGCAGAGCAGCTCTCTGCCGTACATCCTGACGATAATAGAATCTCATTTCAGCTCCAGCAGCAACTACCCTCTGAGATCCTCGACTGAAATTGTCAATTTTGCATCCATTTCTGAAGCATTCTTGGTCGGAATGCCTTTCAGCTTATTAGAAAGTGGACCCCAGCCAATTAGTTGCTCGCCCTGGATTTAGAAACATAGAAACATAGAAAATAGGTGCAGGAGTAGGCCATTCGGCCCTTCGAGCCTGCACCGCCATTCAATATGATCATGGCTGATCATCCAGCTCAGTAACCTGTACCTGCCTTCTCTCCATACCCCCTGATCCTTTTAGCCACCAGGGCCACATCTAACTCCCTCTTAAATATAGCCAATGAACTGGCCTCAACTACCTTCTGTGGCAGAAAATTCCACAGACTCACCACTCTCTGTGTGAAGAAATTTTTCTCATCTCGGTCCTAAAAGACTTCCCCCTTATCCTTAAGCTGTGACCCCTGGTTCTGGACTTCCCCAACATCGGGAACAATCTTCCCGCATCTAGCCTCTCCAACCCCTTAAGAATTTTATATGTTTCTATAAGATCCCCCCTCAGTCTTCTAAATTCTAAATTAATTTGAATTCCGATTGCGCGGTGGTGCAGCGGTAAAGTTGTTGACTCACAGCGCTCACAGCGCCAGAGTCCCGGGTTCGATCCCGACTACGGGTGCTGTCTGTACGGAGTTTGTGTACATTCTTCCCGTGACCTGTGTGGGTTTACTCTGCAATTGTCGGTTTCCTCCCACACTCCAAAGACGTGCAGGTCTGTAGATTAATTGGCTTGGTGTAAGTGTAAATTGTCCCTAGTGTGTGTAGGGTAGTGTTAATTTAGATTTTGTTTAGATTTAGAGATACAGCGCGGAAACAGGCCCTTTGGCCCACCGGGTCCGCGCCGCCCAGCGATCGCCACACATTAACATTATCCTACACACACTAGGGACAATTTTTTCTACATTTGCCAAGCCAATTAACCTACATACCTGTACATCTTTGGAGTGTGGGAGGAAACCGAAGATCTCGGAGAAAACCCACGCAGGTCACGGGGTGAACGTACAAACTCCGTACAGACGGCGCCCGTAGTCAGGATTGAACCTGAGTCTCAGGCGTTGCATTCGCTGTAAGGCAGCAACTCTACCACTGCGCCACTGTGCCGCCCTAATGTGTCGGGATCGCTGGGCGGCGCGGTCTCGGTGGGCCGAAGGGCCTGTTTCCGCGCTGTATCTCTAAACTAAACTAAAACCATTGGGTTGGAAATAGCAGGTGCTGTTTCTTCAGTTGTCATGTGGCCTCCTACTGTCAATGGAGGAGGCCCAAGACAGGCAGGTCAGTGTTGGGAATGGGAAGAGGAGTTAAAATGGTTGGCATCCGGGAGATCCAGCAGGCCTTGGCGGTTGGCCTGTTTCTTTATCTTTATTTACTGTATGTCCGAGTTTTCGGGTTCACAAAGAAGTGGCCAACAAAATAGTTTTATTCCATCTAAAAGATCAAAAAGATTAGGCAAATCAGGCTGTGATTTGGAGCAGGGCTTAAAGTGACTGGTGTTTCCTGAAGTGTCCTTGCATGGTTGCTGTTTCTATAGCAACGGTGGACAACAGAAGAGGCATCAAACCTATAGAGACTGACATCGTCACTATGATTTGTACAGCCAAGTAACACTGGACGGGAATAACACAACAAAGCCTGCCAGAGGCACCTACATCAGACTCGAGGACTAGAATTCTAAATAAATAAAACTGCAGCATTACGAGGTCGCACGGTGGCGCAGAGGTAGAGTTGCTGCCTTGCAGCGCCGGAGACCCGGGTTCGATCCCGACTACAGGCGCTGTCTGTACGGAGTTTGTACGTTCTCCCCGTGACCTGCATGGGGTTTCTCCGAGATCTTCGGTTTCCTCCCGCACTCCAAAGACGTACAGGGTTGTAGGTTAATTGTCTTGGCGTAAGTGTAAATTGAGATGAGGAAAAACTTTTTCAGTCAGAGAGTTGTGAATCTGTGGAATTCTCTGCCTCAGAAGGCAGTGGAGGCCAATTCTCTGAATGCATTCAAGAGAGAGCTAGATAGAGCTCTTAAGGATAGCGGAGTCAGGGGGTATGGGGAGAAGGCAGGAACGGGGTACTGATTGTCCCTAGTGGGTGAAGGGTAGTGTTAATGGGCGGGGATCGCTGGCTGGTGCCGAAGGGCCTGTTTCCACGCTGTATCTCTAAACTAAACTAAACTACGAACATGACACTTGAATCTAACGTTCAGGAAGGAACTGCTGATGCAGGTTTACTCTGAAGATAGACACAAAATGCTGGAGTAACTCAGCGGGACAGGTAGCATCTCTGGAGAGAAAGAATGGGTGATTTTTCGGGTCGTGACCCTTATTCGAACTTCTTCCCCACACATCTCCCTTAAACCTTGCCCCTCTCACTTCCAATAAATTCCCTCTGGTATTTGATTTTTCCATCCTGGGGAAATAGGTTGTGACTGTCTATCTTCTCTATGTTTCTCATAATTTTATATACTTCTATCAGGGCTACCCACAATATCTGGTGTTCAAGAGAAATCAGTCCAAGTATGTCCAACTGTGTCTAAAGAAGTTTCTTGATCTGAAATGTCACCCATTCCTTCTCTCCAAAGATGCTGTCTGTCCTGCTGAGTTACTCCAGCTTTTTGTGTCTACCTTCTCCCTGTGTCTAAAGAAGTTTCTTGATCTGAAATGTCACCCATTCCTTCTCTCCAAAGATGCTGTCTGTCCTGCTGAGTTACTCCAGCTTTTTGTGTCTACCTTCTCCCTGTGTCTGTTACTCTGTAGTCCTGGCAGCAATCTGATAAACATCCTCCGCACCCTTTCCAAAGCTTCCACATCTTTCCTATAATGGGGGGATCAAAACTGCACTCCATACTCCAAATGTGGCCCGCTGAAGCTGCTTCATGGCTTCCTGACTCTTGTACTCATTCCCCCGATCAATGTTCGCAATCATGCCACATGCCTTCTGTCCCACTCTATCTGCTTGTATTGACACTTTCAGGAGGTCCCACACCTACACTTTCTTCCCGATGGGCTTTGATCCCAAGATCCATAATGATCTTCCAACATAGTTCCTCTCGCACTATGCTTAGTTTAGTTTAGACGTACAACATGGAAACAGTCCCTTCGGCCCAACGAGTCCATGCTGACCAGCGATCCCCGTACACTGACGCTATCCTACACACACTAGGGATAATTTACAGTTACACCAAGCCAATTAGCCTACAAACCTGCACATCTTTGGAGTGTGGGAGGAATCCAGAGATCTCGGAGAAAACCCACGAGTTTGTACGTTCTCCCACGGGGAGAACGTACAAACTCTGTACAGACAGCACCCGTAGTCAGGATGGAACCTGGGTCTCTGGCGCTGTGAGGCAGCAACTCTACCGCTGCATGTGTTTTGCTCAGGATTCTGGCATCTGCAGCCTCTTGTGTTGAGAGGGGATCTTATCGAAACGTATAAGATTATTAAGGGGTTGGACACATTAGAGGCAGGAAACATGTTCCCAATGTTGGGGGAGTCCAGAACAAGGGGCCACAGTTTAAGAATAAGGGGTAGGCCATTTAGAACTGAGATGAGGAAAAACTTTTTCAGTCAGAGAGTTGTGAATCTGTGGAATTCTCTGCCTCAGAAGGCAGTGGAGGCCAATTCTCTGAATGCATTCAAGAGAGAGCTAGATAGAGCTCTTAAGGATAGCGGAGTCAGGGGGTATGGGGAGAAGGCAGGAACGGGGTACTGATTGAGAATGATCAGCCATGATCACATTGAATGGCGGTGCTGGCTCGAAGGCCGAATGGCCTACTCCTGCACCTATTGTCTATTGTCTATTGTCTATTGTGTCGCCATTCTAATGACCCACTGTGGAATCTCTGCCTACCTTTGGTTTTCATCCTCCCATTGGCAGGAGTTTTGTGGGACCCTCTCTCACTGCTCCCCCTCTGTGCCCCTGTTCTTCGAACATGTTCTAACCCAGACTCTCTGACGAAGAGTGAAACAGTGTCCGTCCATTTCCCTCCACAGATGCCGCCTCACCCGCAGAGTTCCACCAGCAGTTTGTTTTATCTCTCTGTATTCAGCAAAGGGTGGTTTGTGAAGTAAGCACGATCCATTTGTAACCGCAGAGACTTAAGTTACCAAATGGTTGTTTACTGCTTCTGTGTCTGCAATTCCCCTGGGACTTGATAATCAAGAAGAAAAAAAATGTATTAACTTCCCAACAAAACAACTTTAGATTCATTCTCTCTGGACTGCCAGATGTTAAGGGGAGATCTGATAGAGGCATGTAAAACTATGCGAGGCAGAGACAGTGTTTTTAAGTCAGAACTTTTTTTTTTTTCCAGGGTAGAAACTTGAAACATAAGAGGGCGTAGCTTTAAAGTTAGAGGGCAAAGTTTGGAGAAGAGGTGCACGGCAAGTTTTATTTTACACCGAGGGTGAAGCGTGCCGAGAATTGCATTGTCACGAGTGGGAGTGGATACAGATAGGATAATGGCATTAAGAGCGTTTTAAATAGGGTACTCGGAAATGCAGGGTAGAAGGGATATGAGTTCAACCCCTGTCCCACTTAGGCGATTGTTTAGGTGACTACAGGTGACTAGGCTGTCACCACATGGTTGCTGGGTTGTCGCCTGTACGGTCGTGAGTCATCTCCAAAGAGTCGTAGCGTTTTTCTGGTCGCCACTGGATTTTCAGAAAGTTGAAAAAATTTCGGCGACTGTTGGTTTGACGCCAATGATCGTAGCTTGACGTCTCCTGACATGGGCGCTGTCGTAGTTTGTCGCCAGGTGACGTAGGTCGTCGCCGGTGCTGACTTCGGTGAATTCCATTGGCGACGGCCTACGTCAACCGGCGACAGGAACCGGCGTCAAAACCGGAGGCGAAAATGACGTGAATTGTCTTCAGTTGTCGCCGACACGGTCATAGCTTGTAGACGTAGGTTGACTTCAGTTGCAATAGGTTGTCGCCTGTGTGGTCGTAGGTTGTCGTAGGCGCGGTCGTAGGTGGACGTCCTAAGTCGTGACGATTGGGTCGCCGGTTGTCGGTAGCTTGACGTCGACTAGGTGGTAGGTAGTGTAAGAAAATAACTGCAGATGCTGGTACAAATCGAAGGTATTTATTCACAAAATGCTGGAGTAACTCAGCAGGTCAGGCAGCATCTCAGGAGAGAAGGAATGGGTTGTTGTAGCTTGTCGTACACATTGTCGTGGGGGGGGGGTCCAGTCGCTGGTTTTTCGGCGACCTGCTACGACTATGACAGTCGCCGGCAGTCGCCTAAGTGGGACAGGCCCTTATTATGTGCAGGCAGATAAGATATGGTCTTGACATCACATTCAGCACAGACATTGTGGGCCGAAGGGCCTGCTCCTGTGCTGTACTGGTCAACGTTCTAGATTTTGGCTCTTCAGGTGTGACAAAATATCACTGGGTTTAGGGCCATGACCAGATGAGAATATTAAAAGAGCCTGAAACAAAAACAAGCCATAAAATGTTGGGGAAATTATTGTCAAGGTGACCGCCGCAGCGATATAAATACTGCTGACAGTGACTCACAGTGACTCACACTCACGCACATAGGTGCTCACACTCGCTCACACACACGCGCGTGCTCACACTCACACACAGGCTCTCAAACATGCGTGCTCTCACATGCACACTCTCACACACAATTTAGATTTTTTTTTTAGATTTAGAGATACAGCGTGGAAACAGGCCCTTCGGCCCACCGGGTCCGCGCCGCCCAGCGATCCCCGCACATTAACACTATCCTACACACACTAGGGACAATTTTTTAAAAACATTTGCCCAGCCAATTAACCTACATACCTGTACGTCTTTGGAGTGTGGGAGGAAACCGAAGATCTCGGAGGAAACCCACGCAGGTCACGGGGAGAACGTACAAACTGCGTACAGACGGCGCCTGTAGTCAGAATCGAACCTGAGTCTCCGGCGCTGCATTCGCTGTAAGGCAGCAACTCTACTGCTGCGCCACCGTGCCGCCCTCACACACAATTTCCCCCACACGCACACGAGCTCACACAAACGCACACGAGCTCACAAGCGTGTGCTCACAAGCACACACACACTCACACACAAATCCCACACACAAGCTCGTGCGCACGCACTCACACACCCAATGCACTCAGACTATTACAACAACCCCACCCAAAGGCGATTGGTCCTCATACAACCTTCCAGACCTTGCAAAAAAAGCAAGACAATAGTGCAATAATACAAAGCACAATTGGAAATAAAAGTAAGTTTTAGGTAGTGCAAGAGGTAGTCCATGATATTCTGTTAAAACCATTGTTACTCTGAATAATTTAAGTAGGATATTTAATTGATTTAATTATGTGGCAATGACCTTATTTCACTCGAGTTGCTCAGTGAGTGAAACTGTTTTACCTTGCACTAAACGCTATTCCCTTATCATGTATCTATACACTGTAAATGGATCGATTGTAATCATGTATTGGCTTCCCACTGACTGGACAGCACACAAAAGCCTTTCACTGTACCTCGGTACACGTGACAATAAACTCAATTCAACTGTTCCCTTAAGACCTTTACTATAGTAGATGACTGATATATTATGCATTAAAGAAAAGTATATTTACTGTGATAATACTATTCAAGAAAAACACTTCTATCAGTATACTGGCAAGGCCTCTTTTAGTAGGCACTTGAGTTAATGAATCCTTGTCTTGCTTTTACATAATCAATATTCTTGCCTTCAAAGTGGTTTTTATTGCGCTTTGTTGCTAATGTTTAGTTCTTGTTGCAATTACATCTCCATAACATCACCTAGATTTGTTCTCTTAAACGTATAATAAGACTGATGAACTAAGATTGATGAACTTTACTTTAAGAGTCATGTGTTTAGCTTTCACATACACAGAACGATGAATTCTTACTTACTGAAGCTACGCAAGCAACCAATAAATATACAATATATAATAATATAATAAATTATTATTGTTATTTATATAAATTATTATTATTTATTATATAATAAATAATATAATAAATAATAAGTGAGGCCCACCGCAAATTGGAGGAACAGCATCTCATATTTCGCCTGGGCAGCTTGCAGCCCAGCGGTATGAACATCGACTTCTCCAACTTTAGATAGTTCTTCTGTCCCTCTCTTCCCCTCCTCCTTCCCAGATCTCCCACTATCTTCCTGTCTCCACCTATATTCTTCCTTTGTCCCGCCCCACTGACATCAGTCTGAAGAAGAGTCTCGACCCGAAACTTCACCCATTCCTTCTCTCCTGAGATGCTGCCTGACCTGCTGAGTTACTCCAGCATTTTGTGAATAAATACCTTCGATTTGTACCAGCATCTGCTGTTATTTTCTTATAATATTAGAAATGATCAGTTATACTAGGTGTTAAAGAAAACTTGAAAATACACCACAAAGATCAGGCAAGGTAATCAAGACTTTATTAAGAGCATCAAATACAATGATCACTGGCAATCTCCGAGAAGGATGAGAGGAGATCTTATCGAAACGTATAAGATTATTAAGGGGTTGGACACGTTAGAGGCAGGAAACATGTTCCCAATGTTGGGGTAGTCCAGAACAAGGGGCCACAGTTTAAGAATAAGGGGTAGGCCATTTAGAACTGAGATGTGGAAAAACTTTTTCAGTCAGAGAGTTGTGAATCTGTGGAATTCTCTGCCTCAGAAGGCAGTGGAGGCCAATTCTCTGAATGCATTCAAGAGAGAGCTGGATAGAGCTCTTAAGGATTGCGGAGTCAGGGGGTATGGGGAGAAGGCAGGAACTGGGTACTGATTGAGAATGATCAGCCATGATCACATTGAATGGCGGTGCTGGCTCGAAGGGCCGAATGGCCTCCTCCTGCACCTATTGTCTATTGTCTATTGTCTATTGCTCAACGAACAAAGACATCTACTCTTTAGAAAACAGAATTTTCCTTTGATGTGTTGTTTACTGTTGCAGGTAGAAACATAGAAACATAGAAAATAAGTGCAGGAGGAGGCCATTAGGCCCTTCGAGCCAGCACTGCCATTCATTATGATTATGGCTGATCATCCACAATCAGTAACCTGTGTCTGCCTTCTTATCCCTTGAGCATTAAGCATTTTTAAGCATCTTTCTTTCTTCTGAAGGATCCTTTAACAATTATAAATCATGTACCTCTGAAAAATACAGATCAGTAAACACAGCCCAATCCCACAACTCCATTACAGATAGGCAAATGTCCTGTTCCCTTTCCACCTGTTTTTATTGTTTTCACATTGACATTTGTCCTTTGGCAACAAAGATTGGAAAGATTGGGCTTGTATTCACTGGAGTTGAGAAGGATGAGAGGGGATCTTATAGAGACGTATAAAATTATAAAAGGACTGGACAAGCTAGATGCAGGAACGATGTTCCCAATGTTGGGGGAGTCCAGAACCAGAGGCCACAGTCTAAGAATAAAGGGGAGGCCATT
The DNA here is from genome assembly GCF_053455715.1 of Rhinoraja longicauda. Lineage (NCBI taxonomy): Eukaryota > Metazoa > Chordata > Chondrichthyes > Rajiformes > Arhynchobatidae > Rhinoraja > Rhinoraja longicauda. The sequence continues at coordinate 3,483,149 of NC_135990.1, forward strand.
TAAGACTGAGGTGAGAAGGATCTTTTTCACCCAGAGAGCTGTGAATTTGTGGAATTCTCTGCCACAGAAGGCAGTGGAGGCCAATTCACTGGATGAATTTAAAATATAGTTAGATAGAGCTCTAGGGGCTAGTGGCATCAAGGGATATGGGGAGAAGGCAGGCACGGGTTACTGATTGTAGATGATCAGTCATTTTTTAAATATTTTTTTTAGAATTAGAGATACCGCGCGGAAACAGGCCCTTCAGCCCACCGGGTCCGCGCCACCCAGCGATCCCCGCACATTAACACTATCCTACACACACTAGGGACAATTTTTATATTTTACCCAGCCAATTAACCTACAAACCTGTACGTCTTTGGAGTGTGGGAGGAAACCGAAGATCTCGGAGAAAACCCACGCAGGTCACGGGGAGAACGTACAAACTCCGTACAGACGGCGCCCGTAGTCAGGATCGAACCTGAGTCTCCGGTGCTGCATTCGCTGTAAGGCAGCAACTCTACCGCTGCACCACCGTGCCGCAATGATCACAATGAATGGCGGTGCTGACTCGAAGGGCCAAATGGCCTCCTCCTGCACCTATTTTCTATGTTTCTAGAACATAACCTGACTACAGTGGACTGCAGGAAGTGTTAGGTACACATGCTCAGTTCCAACCTTCTTTAAAGCACAGAATTATTTAAACTCACGAAGAGGACTTTGAGCATTTTTAGGCACTCTACCTGTTCCTATCCCCGGCTGCCTCCGTGAAGCTTAGCAATTTATTTTTGACATAGGTAACCAGATCATAATAAAGTAAGCTAAAATATCTCATGTGACCAATACCTAGTCTATAATATGTAGGAAAAAGAACTGCAGATGCTGGTTGAAATCGAAGGTAGACACAAAATGCTGGAGTAACTCAGCGGGTCAGACAGCATCTCGGGTCTCGATCCAAAACGTCACCCATTCCTTCTCTCCCGAGATGCTGCCTGACCCGCTGAGTTACTCCAGCATTTTGTGTCTACCCTAGTCTATAATCGTTGGTGCTGAGGTAGGGTTGTGGTTTGGATTGTAGAGGGGTGGTTCAAGATTCTGTTCGTTGATGAGAAGAAGCAGCCATTCTCAAACCTGTGGAACCTGGGCGTGACAGGCTCAGGCCCCGACACCTTCTTCCCGATGGTAGCAACGAGATGGGAATGTGGCCAGGGTAGTGTGGGTCCCTGATGACAATAGCTGCCTTCTCGAGACAGCACTTCCAGTAGGTCCCTTTGGTTGGGAAGGTCATGTGATATGAACAGCATCAGGCCATTCGGCCCATCAAGTCTACTCCGCCACTCAATCGTGGCCGATCTATCTCTCCCTCCCAACCCCATTCTCCTGCCTTCTCCCCATAACCCCTGACAACCGTACTAATCAAGAATCTATCTGTCTCTGCCTTGAAACTATCAATGTCCAAGATGGGGGATCTTATAGAAACTTACAAAATTCTTAAGGGGTTGGACAGGCTAGATGCAGGAAGATTGTTCCCGATGTTGGGGAAGTCCAGAACAAGGGGTCACAGTTTAAGGATAAGGGGGAAGTCTTTTAGGACCGAGATGAGAACGTTTTTTTTCACACAGAGAGTGGTGAATCTGTGGAATTCTCTGCCACAGAGGGTAGTTGAGGCCAGTTCATTGGCTATATTTAAGAGGGAGTTAGATGTGGCCCTTGTGGCTAAAGGGATCAGGGGGTATGGAGAGAAGGCAGGTACGGGATACTGAGTTGAATGATCAGCCATGATCATATTGAATGCGGTGCAGGCTCGAAGGGCCGAATGGCCTACTCCTGCACCTATTTTCTATGTTTCTATGTTTCTATGGTATTTATTCACAAAATGCTGGAGTAACTCAGCAGGTCAGGCAGCATCTCAGGAGAGAAAGAATGGGCGACGTTTCGGGTCGAGCCCCTTCTTCAGTCTGAAGAAGGGTCTCGACCCGAAACGTCGCCCATTCTTTCTCTCCTAAGATGCTGCCAGACCTGCTGAGTTACTCCAGCATTTTGTGAATAAATAACCGATTTGTACCAGCATCTGCAGTTATTTTCTTACAATGTCCTAGATGGAGCGGGCAATGACCACCACTTTCTGCATCGTCCTTGGTGGTCAAGGAACCAAAGCAGGCCATGATTCAACCAGACAGTATGTTCTCCATCTTACACTTGTAGAAGGTCGATCGAGTTTTTGTTGACTTACCGAGTCTCCCGAAGCTACTTCGATCTTGTGTGATTTTGATTCCGTTTGTGAACCTCACAGACTTACTCCACACTACACACACGAGCATAAAACTCAAGACTGAGACCAGGGTGTAGTATTGAGTAGGAGGAGATGTCTTGTGGACTGTGTTATGCACAGATCCCAACATCTCTCTCAACTAGATGTTATGAGTCTTTAGACTTTAAAGTTTAGAGATACAGTGCTGGAACAAGCTCTTCAGCCCACCGAATCCACGCTGACCAGTGATCTGACCATTCACTAGCACTATCCTACCCACTAAGGACAATTTACAATTTTACTATAGCTAATTAACTGACAGACCTGTACCTCTTTGGGATGTGGGATAAAACCAGAGCACCCGGAGGAAACCAACTTGGTCACAGGGAGAACGTACAAACTCCGTACAGACAGCACCCGTGGTCAGGATCGAACTCAGGTCTCTGGCGCTGTAAGGCAGCAACTCTACCGCTGCGCCACCGTGCCGCACTCTGGAGAAATTGAGAAAGAAATTTGAGAATGAGCAGAACAGTGCACCCTGGTCAATAATTTATCCCTCAATTTAAAAAATCATTAAATTAGATCATGTTTTGTGGGAGCTTGCTGTGCACAAATTGGCTGCCATGTTTCCCTCGGCATCAACCTTCAAAGTACCTGACCGGCTGCACAATGGTTTGGGATGTGGAAGAAACGAAATACAAACAAGCCCCTGGGGTCGACATGAAAACAGGGCACCTTCAAAGTGTTCAGCAAATGTCAGACAGCATCTGTGCTGTCCTTGCGGAGTTTGCATGTCCTCCCTGTGACCGTGTGGGTTTCCTCCGGGTGCTCCTCTTTCCTCCCACATCCCAAAGACGTGCAGGTTTGTAGGTTTGTAGGTTAACCTCCCTCTGTACATTGCCCTGACTGTCTGGGAAGTGGGATAGCATAGAACCAGTGAACCGGTAGAAACCACAGAGACTTGGGGGCATTGGTTTAGTCTTTTTGTACTATTATATGTGTGTGTGTGTGTGCGTGTGTGTGTGTGTGTGTGTGTGTGTGTGTGTGTGTGTGTGTGTGTGTGTGTGTGTGTGTGTGCGTGTGTGTGTGTGTGTGTGTGTGTGTGCGTGCGTGTGTGTGTGTGTGTGTGTGTGTGTGTGTGTGTGTGTGTGTGTGTGTGTGTGCGTGTGTGTGTGTGTGTGTGTGCGTGCGTGCGTGTGTGTGTGTGTGTGTGTGTGTGTGTGTGTGTGTGTGTGTGTGTGTGTGTGTGTGTGCGTGTGTGTGTGTGCGTGTGTGTGTGTGTGTGTGTGCGTGTGTGTGTGGAAATCTTGAATATATATATATATATATATATAAACTAGTGTAAGAAAATAACTGCAGATGCTGGTACAGATCGAAGGTATTTATTCACAAAATGCTGGAGTAACTCAGCAGGTCAGGCAGCATCTCAGGAGAGAAGGAATGGGCGACGTTTCGGGTCGAGACCCTTCTTCTGAAGAAGGGTCTCGACCCGAAATGTCGCCCATATATATATATATAAATATGTGTGTGTGTGTATGTATATATGTATAATCTATACACTGTATAGTACATACATATATATGTATAATCTATGTACTAAAACTCTAATTTGTCTGTTCCTGAACTACAGCCAAAATGGTACACGATAGCGTGACAATGTTAGGCCCACCTTGCTCACCGTCGTCCCTTTGGTGCTAATGGAAGAAGTTTCATTGAGATCGGTGTTATATTTTTTAAGTTATTCACATTTTAAAGCTTAAATCTATCTCCTAGGGAGGGAGGGAGGGAGGGAGGGAGGAGGATAAGGGGGGTTGAGGGGGATGGAGTGGGGGGGGAAGGGGAGGGAGGGGGGGAGGAGGGAGGGGGGGAGGGGGGAGGGGGGGGAGGAGAGGGTGCTGCATCAATGCAGGAGAGGTTCGGGCCCAACGGGTCCACTTGGTCTAGTATATATATATATACGTGTGTGTGTTTGTAGATATATGTAGATACTAAACCTTTATTTCCATTCATTATATTGTTTACAGCGTACTATGTTCTGTTGTGCAGCAGCAAGTAAGGATTTCATTGTTCTATTTGGAACATATGATAATAAAACACTCTTGTCTCTTGACTCTTGAACAAACAGTGAATAGTTTTACGGTCGAGATGTTTGGAGTATATGACTGACAAACAAAATATTTTATATATATGCTTTGTGCTTTTCTGGCTGTTCATAAGGTCATAAGAAATAGGAGTAGAATTAGGCCATTCGGCCCATCTAGTCTACCCCGCTATTCAATCATGGCTGATCTATCTCTCCCTCCTAACCCCATTCCCCTGCCTTCTCCCCATAACCTCTGACGCCTGTACTAATCAAGAATCTATCTATCTCTGCCTTAAAAATATCCATTGACTTGGCCTCCACAGCCTTCTGTGGCAAAGAATTCCACAGATTCACCGCCCTCTGACTAAAGAAATTCCTCCTCATCCCCTTCCTAAAAGAACGACCTTTAATTCTGAGGCTGTGTCCTCTAGTCCTAGACTCTCCCACTGGTGGAAACATCCTCTCCACATCCACTCTATCCAAGCTGTTCTTGAAGAGAGAGGAACACGCGCTATAATTTAAGATCCCAGCGTGTAGTTGTTGGCTCACGCTAACCTGCTGGGCTATCCTTTCTTTTGACAACTCCCTGGGAACCCAGCCGACAATCTCCGGATGTGACTGAAGTCTCTCAAAATAGCATTGTATCTGCCACTCTGTGACAGGAGCACTGAGGCATATCTGAAGACTTATGCATGGAGGAATGTTAATGGCAAGCACTGAGGATTTCAATCTATCAATTACACCTTTGGAAAAACCTTCACCTTTGAGCCCCAAAAGGTCATTCAGTTCTGTGATTCCAGTGTGCTAAATAACACAAGACTGATTTGGATAACGGAATTTCTAAAGAAGAGGATGCTAGATTGCTTCCTGCACTGAAATTAGTTTCTTCTGCAAAGGTATTGATCTTCTAATCAATAAAGGACTGTCTGGCACAAAGCTAACAAATTATGCTGTTATTTTTTTCTCGTTTGTAGATCTTCCACATGACATATGACCTGGCAAGTGCGGTGGTGAGAATTGTTAACCTGATTGGGATGATGCTACTACTGTGTCATTGGGATGGTTGTCTCCAATTCCTCGTGCCCATGTTGCAAGACTTCCCGGAGGATTGCTGGGTCTCCCTGAACAATATGGTGGTAAGTGGCTGGCACTCGGGTCTTAAACCTGATCACCATAATAATAATAATAATAAATAATAAATTGTATCTGTCATATGTAGGTTGGCACAGGGTCAACAGTACAATGAAATGTATTTGACAAGACAACGGGTCACCTCAGTAGTAATATTCCAATGATAAATAAGATTAAAAATGACATTAGTAAGGTAAAAAGACAATATTAAAAATAGTTAAAAAGACAATATTGAAAATAATCAACATGTATGATGTGAAATGTGTTTATGAGTTCAGAAGCCTGATGGCCTGATGGTAGAAACTGTTCTTAAGTCTGGTGGTACGTGCAGCCACACTCCTGTATCGTCTGCCTGGCGGTAACAAGGAGAACAGCCTGCGTGCTGGGTGGCTGTGGTCCTTGATGATGCTGCGTGCCTTCCGCAGGCACCGCCGGTAGAACATGTCCTGAATGGCCGGGAGACAGTTGCCAGTGATGTGCTGTGCCGTCTTCACCACTCTCTGTAGTGATTTGTGGCTGTGGGCAGAACAGTTCCCGTACCAGACTGTAATGCAGTCTCTCGATGGTGCATCTGCAGAAGTCAAGCAGGCTCTCTGCAGCTCCACAAGGGCCATGGGGGCTAGCGGAATCGAGGGATATGGGGAGAAGTTGTGCACGGGTTACTGATTGTGGATGATCAGCCATGATCACATTGAATGGCGGTGCTGGCTCGAAGGGCCGAATGGCCTCCTCCTGCACCTATTTTCTATGTTTCTATGTTTCTATGGTACTAAAGATAAACACAATTTCACCCAGAGAGTTGTGAATGTGTGGAATTCTCTGCCACAGAAGGCAGTGGAGGCCAGTTCAATGGATGAATTTAAAAGAGAGTTAGATAGAGCTCTAGGGGCTAGCGGAATCAAGGGATGTGGGGAGAAGGCAGTCCGGCGTGGCCTGAAACGTGGCAACTACAACAGCCTGACCGCGGGAGAAGATGGCAGGGAAGAGAAAAGACATTCTGGCCTTCCATCACAGTGAGGAGGTGACTGGAGGAGACTCACTGTGATGGATGTTTCTTTTTGTATGATTGTGTGTGTTATTGCATATTTTTATTGCTCTTGTTGTTGGACTGTGGGTAATCTTTCATTTCACTGCACATTTATGTGTGTGTGACAAATAAACTTGACTTGACATGGGTTACTGATTGTGGATGATCAGCCATGATCATAATGAATGGCGGTGCTGGCTCGAAGGGCCAAATGGCCTCCACCTGCACCTATTTTCTATGTTCCTATGTTTCTAACAGAAGATAGGGTGGCACGGTGGTGCAGCGGTAGAGTTGCTGCCTTACAGTGAATGCAGCGCCGGAGACCCGGGTTCGATCCCGACTACGGGCGCTGTCTGTACGGAGTTTATACGTTTTCCCCTTGACCGCGTGGGCTTTCACCGAGATCTTTGGTTTCCTCCCATCCTCCAAAGACAAAATGCTGGAGCAACTCAGCGGGACGGGCAGCATCTCTGGATAGAAGGAATGGATGCTGTTTTGGGTTGAGACCCTTCTTCAGACTGTCTACTCTCCCTATGCCTCCCATAATTTCATACACTTCTATCAGCTCTTCAAAATCTTGAAATAAGCACTGTAGCCCAACGAGTCCATATCGATCACCCATTCACGCTATTTATTCACAAAATGCTGGAGTAACTCAGCAGGTCAGGCAGCATCTCAGGAGAGAAGGAATGGGCGATGTTTCGGGTCGAGACCCTTCTTCAGACTTTGAAGAAGTTCTTTACACTACCCATTCACGCTAGTTCTGCGTTATCCCACTTTACTGTATAATCCACACCCCACACACCGGGCGTACTTTTACAGCGTCCGATTAGCCTACAAACCACTCGTCCTTGGGTTGTGGGAGGAAACCGGAGCACCTGCAGGAAACCCACACAGTCACAGGGAGAACATGCAAACTCCACACAGACAGCACCCGAGTCAAGAGTAAAGAGTGTTTATTGCCATATGCACCAAAAACAGGACCATGATTGTTAGAAGGTAGGCACAAAATGCTGGAATAACTCAGCGGGTCAGGCAGCATCACAGGAGAGAAGGAATGGGTGACGTTTTTGGGTCGAGACTCTTCTTCAGACTGATGTCAGGGGGGGCGGGACAAAGAAAGGATATTCTTGATTGTCAGGATTGAACCCTGGCGCTATGAGGTAAATGCATTGTCTTCACACTGATGCCATTAGCCGATCTGGAATTTTAATATTTCACAAAATGCTGGAGTAACTCAGCGGGACAGGCAGCATCTCAGGAGAGAAGGAATGGGTGATGTTTCGGGTCGAGACCCTTCTTCAGACTGATGTCGGGGGGGGCAGGACAAAGGAATTTTAATATTAGTCAAAGCCCTCGATAACAATCTTGTAACATTGCTAAGATAGACACACAAATCTGGAGGAACTCAGCGGGTCAGACAGCATCTCTGGAGTGAAGGAATTGGTGACGTTTTGGGTCGAGACCCTTCTTCAGACTGGGATAACATTGCTATTTGCTCTGGAATTCTGCTTGCATTTCGCTAATGTTCCTTTCTGAGATTAAGATAAGAAGAGGCGTGGAATGATGCAGATAATGGCATTGACGGCCTACCATCGCACACTTGCCTTCAATGGATTATCTGGTCACTTCTCATGGCACTTAGTGAATCATTCATGGCTTCAGCCTTGTCCAAAGATTAGATGCATCTTCAATGTGTTGGAGTGCCTGACAATACTAAGTGTAAATGCCATAGTAAGACCTTTTTAGAAATGCCTCACAAGTTGAGCAATGCATCTGACTGATGTGAGATTTATTTGAGAAAGACTCGAAAGGTGCTTGGAGACACACTTCATGGAAACAGGCCATTCAGCCCATTGAGTTCATGTTGACTTTAAAGCAGAGTTAGACACAAAATGCTGGAGTAACTCAGCGGGACAGGCAGCATCTCTGGAGAGAAGGAATGGATGACGTTTCGGGTCGAGATGCTGCCTGTCCCGCTGAGTTACTCCAGCATTTTGTGAATAAAAACCTTCGATTTGTACCAGCATCTGTAGTTATCTTCTTATATCCTACCTACACAGTTTGACTATAAAGCGCCCAGTTACATTAATCCCTTAATTATTCTCGCCATGTTCCCATGAACTTTCACGAGACTTCACCATCCATCCATGCCTGACCAGACTCTGGAGCTGCTTAGAGCAGTCGATCTTCCAATCGATGTCATGTCTTTGGGATGTGGGAGGGAAGTGGACCATCTGATCACCGGGAGGGTGTGCAAACTCCACACAGACAGCGCTAGCGGTTCGGATTGAGTCCTGATCACCGGAGCTGTGAGCTTGCAGCCGTCCTGCTTGCAACCTTTTGCACTTTCTCTCCCACAGAAGGTAGTTGGGGCCAGTTCATTGGCTATATTTAAGAGGGAGTTAGATGTGGCCCTTGTGGCTAAAGGGATCAGGGGGTATGGAGAGAAGGCAGGTACGGGATACTGAGTTGGATGATCAGCCATGATCATATTGAATGGCGGTGCAGGCTCGAAGGGCCGAATGGCCTACTCCTGCACCTATTTCCTATGTTTTTGTTTGGTTGGGTTTAGACAATAGACAATAGGTGCAGGAGGAGGCCATTCGGCCCTTCGAGCCAGCACCGCCATTCAATGTGATCATGGCTGATCATTCTCAATCAGTACCCCGTTCCTGCCTTCTCCCCATACCCCCTGACTCCGCTATCCTTAAGAGCTCTATCTAACTCTCTCTTGAATGCATTCAGAGAATTGGCCTCCACTGCCTTCTGAGGCAGAGAATTCCACAGATTCACAACTCTCTGACTGAAAAAGTTTTTCCTCATCTCAGTTCTAAATGGCCTACCCCTTATTCTTAAAATGTGGCCCCTTGTTCTGGATTCCCCCAACATTGGGAACATGTTTCCTGCCTCCAACGTGTCCAACCCCTTAATAATCTTATACGTTTTGATAAGATTTCCTCTCATCCTTCTAAATTCCAGTGTATACAAGCCTAGTCGCTCCAGTCTTTCAACATATGACGGTCCCGCCATTCCGGGAATTAACCTAGTAAATCTACGCTGCACGCCCTCAATAGCAAGAATATCCTTCCTCAAATTTGGAGACCAAAACTGCACACAGTACTCCAAGTGCGGTTTCACTAGGGCCCTGTACAACTGCAGAAGGACCTCTTTGCTCCGATACTCAACTCCTCTTGTTATGAAGGCCAACATTCCATTGGCTTTCTTCACTGCCCGCTGTACCTGCATGCTTCCTGTATGCAGGTACAGTTTCAGTTGAGATTAGAGGTACGGAAACACCGTAGAGGTATGGGCCTACCGCATCCTCGCCGACCAGCCATCCCCATGCACCAATGCTATCCTGCACCAGGGACAATTTGCAATCTTTTATGTGGGAGGAAACCGGAGCACCCAGGAAAAACCCACGCAGTCACGGGGATAAGGTACAAAGTCATACAGACGGCACCAGTCGTCAGGATCGAACCCCGGTCTCTGGCTCGGTAAGGCAGCAACTCTACCGCTGCACCACCATTTTGTTGTAATGAAGGAATGAACGAATGAATAAGTTTGTTGGCCAAGTATGTGCATATACAAAGAATGTGCCTTGGTGCTCCGCTCACAAACGACAACACAAACATACAGTTAACAATTAAGAATAAAGCATAAACACATCAAAACAATAAGGATACAACATTACGGTCTAAACATGTGGGTGAAAATAAACCAGAACAAAAAGGAGTCCACAGACTTTGGTTATTGATAGAACTATCACTCGTGGAAAAAAGGCTGTTTTTATGTCCGGCTGTGGCTGCTTTGACAGTCCGGAGTCGCCTTCCAGAGGGAAGTTCTTCAAAGAGTTTGTGGCCAGGGTGAGAGGGGTCAGAGATGATCTTGCCCGCTCGCTTCCTGGCCCTTGCAGTGTACAGTTCGTCAATGGAGGGGATGGTTGCAGAACACAAAGCAAACTCAAGTTATGCCTCCAGACAGAAGACTTATTTCTAGTCAACCTCATCGCTTAAAAAAAAAGAGATAGACACAAAAAGCTGGAGTAACTCAGCGGGTCAGACAGCATCTCTGGAGAGAAGGAATTGGAATAAGCAAAAAGTGATTATTTGTCCTTTGGTATTTGTTGCCATTCCATTTATATAAGCATTCTATTGGCTGTACACGGTCACCATAAGGGGGGAAGATAGTACTATATAGAAGTACAATGAATGAATGATACTTTATTGTCAAGAGGCACTCGTTACCCAACAGAAACTGGTTTAAGTAAATATCACCATAATTCATCCATGAGGGGTAGGGAATTTAGGGAAAAATGTGGAGCAGATGGAATGAGGTGGCAGATCACACGTAAGTAACCTCAGTGAATGACAGAACAGGTTTGTGGAGCAAAATAGTCTTTGTCCCTTCTAGCTATTTGCCAATGTACAGCTGGGAGGTTTGAAAACAATGTAGCTAATATTAGCTGTGGAAGACCTGGTCAGGTCCCACCTCACTGTTGTGAATTGGCATCAACAGCATGCCAGAAATATTTTCGCCACTATGCAAGTCAAGTCAAGTCAAATTTATTTGTCACATACACATACTCGATGTGCAGTGAAATGAAAGTGGCAATGCCTAAATATAAATAAAGTTAATAAGTTACTAAACATAGCACAAAAAGTGTCGACAAAAATTTAGTCTCTGGGGTTATCAAAGTTGACAGTCCTGATGGCCTGTGGGAAGAAGCTCCGTCTCATCCTCTCCGTTTTCACAGCGTGACAGCGGAGGCGTTTGCCTGACCGTAGCATCTGGAACAGTCCGTTACTGGGGTGGCAGGGGTCCCTCATGATCTTGCTTGCTCTGGATCTGCACCTCCTGATGTATAGGTCCTGCAGGGGGACGAGTGTAGTTCCCATGGTGCGTTCTGCCGAACGCACTATTCTCTGCAGGGCCATCCTGTCCTGGGCAGAGCTGTTCCCAAACCAGACTGTAATGTTGCCGGACAGGATGCTCTCTACAGCCCCAGAGTAGAAGCAATGGAGGATCCTCAGCGACACTCTGAATTTCCTCAGTTGTCTAAGGTGGTAAAGGCGCTGCTTAGCCTTACCCACCAGTGCGGCAATGTGCGTTGCCCACGTCAGATCCTCTGAGATGCGGACTCCCAAGTATTTGAAATTGCTCACCCTATCCACAATAGACCCATTTATCTCCAGTGGCGTGTACGTCCTTGGATGTTTAGCCCTTCTGAAGTCCACAATCAGCTCCTTTGTTTTAGTAACATTCAAGAGGAGGCTATTGTCCTGACACCAGAGTGCCATTGTGTGAGTTTTCCATTGACTTCGTTTTTCGGATCAGGGCGGTCACGGGGGCGCAGCGGTAGAGTTGCCGCCTTACAGCGCTTACAGCGCCAGAGACCCGGGTTCGATCCCGACTCTGAGTGCTGTCTGTACGAAGTTTGTACGTTTCCCCCGTTACCTGCGTGGATCTTCTCCGAGATCTTCGGTTTCCTCCCGCATTCCAAAGGCGTACAGGTTTGTAGGTTGAAAGTAGACATAAAATGCTGGAGTAACTCAGCGGGACAGGCAGCATCTCGGGAGAGAAGGAATGGGTGACGTTTCGGGTCGAGACCCTTCTTCAGACTCCTGCAGGTTTGTAGGTTAATTGGTTTGGTATAAATGTAAATTGTCCCTAGTGTTAATGTGTGGGGATCGCTGGTCGGCACCGAAGGGCCTGTTTCTACACTGTATCTCTCAAATAAACTAAACTAAACTAAACTGAACTAAGCTAAACTAAACTAAAGTAAAGTGTTGAGATCCTCCAGCTGTGCTGTCCACTCCTGCCACCAAAAGTGTTATATTAACTCCTCTGCAAACTCGCCAATGCCCTCACTAACTCCTCCATTGTAGAAGTTCGTGTGCGTCGTCAGTGAGGACAACTCAGCTCAGCGGGTCAGGCAGCATCTCTGGAGAAAGGGAATAAAGGACGTTTCGGTCCTGAAGAAGGGTCTCGACCTGAAACAGTGACCTATTCCATTTCTCCAGAGATGCTGGCTGTCAATAGACAATAGACAATAGACAATAGGTGCAGGAGGAGGCCATTCGGCCCTTCGAGCCAGTACCGCCATTCAATGTGATCATGGCTGATCATTCTCAATCAGTACCCCGTTCCTGCCTTCTCCCCATAGCCCCTGACTCCGCTATCCTTAAGAGCTCTATCCAGCTCTCTCTTGAATGCATTCAGAGAATTGGCCTCCACTGCCTTCTGAGGCAGAGAATTCCACAGATTCACAACTCTCTGACTGAAAACGTTTTTCCTCATCTCCGTTCTAAATGGCCTACCCCTTATTCTTAAACTGTGGCCCCTTGTTCTGGACTCCCCCAACATTGGGAACATGTTTCCTGCCTCCAACGTGTCCAACCCCTTAATAATCTTATACGTTTTGATAAGATTTCCTCTCATCCTTCTAAATTCCAGTGTATACAAGCCTAGTCGCTCCAGTCTTTCAACATATGACAGTCCCGCCATTCCGGGAATTAACCTAGTAAATCTACGCTGCACGCCCTCAATAGCAAGAATATCCTTCCTCAAATTTGGAGACCAAAACTGCACACAGTACTCATAGTGCGGTTTCACTAGGGCCCTGTACAACTGCAGAAGGACCTCTTTGCTCCGATACTCAACTCCTCTTGTTATGAAGGCCAACATTCCATTGGCTTTCTTCACTGCCCGCTGTACCTGCATGCTTCCTGTATGCAGGTACAGTTTCAGTTGAGATTAGAGGTACGGAAACACCGTAGAGGTACGGGCCTACCGCATCCTCGCCGACCAGCCATCCCCATGCACCAATGCTATCCTACACCAGGGACAATTTGCAATCTTTTATGTGGGAGGAAACCGGAGCACCCAGGAAAAACCCACGCAGTCACGGGGATAAGGTACAAAGTCATACAAACGGCACCAGTCGTCAGGATCGAACCCCGGTCTCTGGCTCGGTAAGGCAGCAACTCTACCGCTGCACCACCATTTTGTTGTAATGAAGGAATGAACGAATGAATAAGTTTGTTGGCCAAGTATGTGCATATACAAAGAATGTGCCTTGGTGCTCCGCTCACAAACGACAACACAAACATACAGTTAACAATTAAGAATAAAGCATAAACACATCAAAACAATAAGGATACAACATTACGGTCTAAACATGTGGGTGAAAATAAACCAGAACAAAAAGGAGTCCACAGACTTTGGTTATTGAGTAGAACTACCACTCGTGGATAAAAGGCTGTTTTTATGTCTGGCTGTGGCTGCTTTGACAGTCCGGAGTCGCCTTCCAGAGGGAAGTTCTTCAAAGAGTTTGTGGCCAGGGTGAGAGGGGTCAGAGATGATCTTGCCCGCTCGCTTCCTGGCACTTGCAGTGTACAGTTCGTCAATGGAGGGGATGGTTGCTGAACACAAAGCAAACTCAAGTTATGCCTCCAGACAGAAGACTTATTTCTAGTCAACCTCATCCCTTAAAAAAAAAGAGATAGACACAAAAAGCTGGAGTAACTCAGCGGGTCAGACAGCATCTCTGGAGAGAAGGAATTGGAATAAGCAAAAAGTGATTATTTGTCCTTTGGTATTTGTTGCCATTCCATTTATATAAGCATTCTATTGGCTGTACACGGTCACCATAAGGGGGGGAAGATAGTACTATATAGAAGTACAATGAATGAATGATACTTTATTGTCAAGAGGCACTCGTTACCCAACAGAAACTGGTTTAAGTAAATATCACCATAATTCATCCATGAGGAGTAGGGAATTTAGGGAAAAATGTGGAGCAGATGGAATGAGGTGGCAGATCACACGTAAGTAACCTCAGTGAATGACAGAACAGGTTTGTGGAGCAAAATAGTCTTTGTCCCTTCTAGCTATTTGCCAATGTACAGCTGGGAGGTTTGAAAATAATGTAGCTAATATTAGCTGTGGAAGACCTGGTCAGGTCCCACCTCACTGTTGTGAATTGGCATCAACAGCATGCCAGAAATATTTTCGCCACTATGCAAGTCAAGTCAAGTCAAATTTATTTGTCACATACACATACTCGATGTGCAGTGAAATGAAAGTGGCAATGCCTAAATATAAATAAAGTTAATAAGTTACTAAACATAGCACAAAAAGTGTCGACAAAAATTTAGTCTCTGGGGTTATCAAAGTTGACAGTCCTGATGGCCTGTGGGAAGAAGCTCCGTCTCATCCTCTCCGTTTTCACAGCGTGACAGCGGAGGCGTTTGCCTGACCGTAGCATCTGGAACAGTCCGTTACTGGGGTGGCAGGGGTCCCTCATGATCTTGCTTGCTCTGGATCTGCACCTCCTGATGTATAGGTCCTGCAGGGGGACGAGTGTAGTTCCCATGGTGCGTTCTGCCGAACGCACTATTCTCTGCAGGGCCATCCTGTCCTGGGCAGAGCTGTTCCCAAACCAGACTGTAATGTTGCCGGACAGGATGCTCTCTACAGCCCCAGAGTAGAAGCAATGGAGGATCCTCAGCGACACTCTGAATTTCCTCAGTTGTCTAAGGTGGTAAAGGCGCTGCTTAGCCTTACCCACCAGTGCGGCAATGTGCGTTGCCCACGTCAGATCCTCTGAGATGCGGACTCCCAAGTATTTGAAATTGCTCACCCTATCCACAATAGACCCATTTATCTCCAGTGGCGTGTACGTCCTTGGATGTTTAGCCCTTCTGAAGTCCACAATCAGCTCCTTTGTTTTAGTGACATTCAAGAGGAGGCTATTGTCCTGACACCAGAGTGCCATTGTGTGAGTTTTCCATTGACTTCGTTTTTCGGATCAGGGCGGTCACGGGGGCGCAGCGGTAGAGTTGCCGCCTTACAGCGCTTACAGCGCCAGAGACCCGGGTTCGATCCCGACTCTGAGTGCTGTCTGTACGAAGTTTGTACGTTTCCCCCGTTACCTGCGTGGATCTTCTCCGAGATCTTCGGTTTCCTCCCGCATTCCAAAGGCGTACAGGTTTGTAGGTTGAAAGTAGACATAAAATGCTGGAGTAACTCAGCGGGACATGCAGCATCTCGGGAGAGAAGGAATGGGTGACGTTTCGGGTCGAGACCCTTCTTCAGATTCCTGCAGGTTTGTAGGTTAATTGGTTTGGTATAAATGTAAATTGTCCCTAGTGTTAATGTGTGGGGATCGCTGGTCGGCACCGAAGGGCCTGTTTCTACACTGTATCTCTCAAATAAACTAAACTAAACTAAACTGAACTAAGCTAAACTAAACTAAAGTAAAGTGTTGAGATCCTCCAGCTGTGCTGCCCACTCCTGCCACCAAAAGTGTTATATTAACTCCTCTGCAAACTCGCCAATGCCCTCACTAACTCCTCCATTGTAGAAGTTCGTGTGCGTCGTCAGTGAGGACAACTCAGCTCAGCGGGTCAGGCAGCATCTCTGGAGAAAGGGAATAAAGGACGTTTCGGTCCTGAAGAAGGGTCTCGACCTGAAACAGTGACCTATTCCATTTCTCCAGAGATGCTGGCTGTCAATAGACAATAGACAATAGACAATAGGTGCAGGAGGAAGCCATTCGGCCCTTCGAGCCAGTACCGCCATTCAATGTGATCATGGCTGATCATTCTCAATCAGTACCCCGTTCCTGCCTTCTCCCCATAGCCCCTGACTCCGCTATCCTTAAGAGCTCTATCCAGCTCTCTCTTGAATGCATTCAGAGAATTGGCCTCCACTGCCTTCTGAGGCAGAGAATTCCACAGATTCACAACTCTCTGACTGAAAAAGTTTTTCCTCATCTCCGTTCTAAATGGCCTACCCCTTATTCTTAAACTGTGGCCCCTTGTTCTGGACTCCCCCAACATTGGGAACATGTTTCCTGCCTCCAACGTGTCCAACCCCTTAATAATCTTATACGTTTTGATAAGATTTCCTCTCATCCTTCTAAATTCCAGTGTATACAAGCCTAGTCGCTCCAGTCTTTCAACATATGACAGTCCCGCCATTCCGGGAATTAACCTAGTAAATCTACGCTGCACGCCCTCAATAGCAAGAATATCCTTCCTCAAATTTGGAGACCAAAACTGCACACAGTACTCCAAGTGCGGTTTCACTAGGGCCATGTACAACTGCAGAAGGACCTCTTTGCTCCGATACTCAACTCCTCTTGTTATGAAGGCCAACATTCCATTGGCTTTCTTCACTGCCCGCTGTACCTGCATGCTTCCTGTATGCAGGTACAGTTTCAGTTGAGATTAGAGGTACGGAAACACCGTAGAGGTACGGGCCTACCGCATCCTCGCCGACCAGCCATCCCCATGCACCAATGCTATCCTACACCAGGGACAATTTGCAATCTTTTATGTGGGAGGAAACCGGAGCACCCAGGAAAAACCCACGCAGTCACGGGGATAAGGTACAAAGTCATACAGACGGCACCAGTCATCAGGATCGAACCCCGGTCTCTGGCTCGGTAAGGCAGCAACTCTACCGCTGCACCACCATTTTGTTGTAATGAAGGAATGAACGAATGAATAAGTTTGTTGGCCAAGTATGTGCATATACAAAGAATGTGCCTTGGTGCACCGCTCACAAACGACAACACAAACATACAGTTAACAATTAAGAATAAAGCATAAACACATCAAAACAATAAGGATACAACATTACGGTCTAAACATGTGGGTGAAAATAAACCAGAACAAAAAGGAGTCCACAGACTTTGGTTATTGATAGAACTATCACTCGTGGAAAAAAGGCTGTTTTTATGTCTGGCTGTGGCTGCTTTGACAGTCCGGAGTCGCCTTCCAGAGGGAAGTTCTTCAAAGAGTTTGTGGCCAGGGTGAGAGGGGTCAGAGATGATCTTGCCCGCTCGCTTCCTGGCCCTTGCAGTGTACAGTTCGTCAATGGAGGGGATGGTTGCAGAACACAAAGCAAACTCAAGTTATGCCTCCAGACAGAAGACTTATTTCTAGTCAACCTCATCCCTTAAAAAAAAAGAGATAGACACAAAAAGCTGGAGTAACTCAGCGGGTCAGACAGCATCTCTGGAGAGAAGGAATTGGAATAAGCAAAAAGTGATTATTTGTCCTTTGGTATTTGTTGCCATTCCATTTATATAAGCATTCTATTGGCTGTACACGGTCACCATAAGGGGGGAAGATAGTACTATATAGAAGTACAATGAATGAATGATACTTTATTGTCAAGAGGCACTCGTTACCCAACAGAAACTGGTTTAAGTAAATATCACCATAATTCATCCATGAGGAGTAGGGAATTTAGGGAAAAATGTGGAGCAGATGGAATGAGGTGGCAGATCACACGTAAGTAACCTCAGTGAATGACAGAACAGGTTTGTGGAGCAAAATAGTCTTTGTCCCGTCTAGCTATTTGCCAATGTACAGCTGGGAGGTTTCAAAACAATGTAGCTAATATTAGCTGTGGAAGACCTGGTCAGGTCCCACCTCACTGTTGTGAATTGGCATCAACAGCATGCCAGAAATATTTTCGCCACTATGCATTGTGTGAGTTTTCCATTGACTTCGTTTTTCGGATCAGGGCGGTCACGGGGGCGCAGCGGTAGAGTTGCCGCCTTACAGCGCTTACAGCACCAGAGACCCGGGTTCGATCCCGACTCTGAGTGCTGTCTGTACGAAGTTTGTACGTTTCCCCCGTTACCTGCGTGGATCTTCTCCGAGATCTTCGGTTTCCTCCCGCATTCCAAAGGCGTACAGGTTTGTAGGTTGAAAGTAGACATAAAATGCTGGAGTAACTCAGCGGGACAGGCAGCATCTCGGGAGAGAAGGAATGGGTGACGTTTCGGGTCGAGACCCTTCTTCAGACTCCTGCAGGTTTGTAGGTTAATTGGTTTGGTATAAATGTAAATTGTCCCTAGTGTTAATGTGTGGGGATCGCTGGTCGGCACCGAAGGGCCTGTTTCTACACTGTATCTCTCAAATAAACTAAACTAAACTAAACTGAACTAAGCTAAACTAAACTAAAGTAAAGTGTTGAGATCCTCCAGCTGTGCTGCCCACTCCTGCCACCAAAAGTGTTATATTAACTCCTCTGCAAACTCGCCAATGCCCTCACTAACTCGTCCATTGTAGAAGTTCGTGTGCGTCGTCAGTGAGGACAACTCAGCTCAGCGGGTCAGGCAGCATCTCTGGAGAAAGGGAATAAAGGACGTTTCGGTCCTGAAGAAGGGTCTCGACCTGAAACAGTGACCTATTCCATTTCTCCACAGATGCTGGCTGTCAATAGACAATAGACAATAGACAATAGGTGCAGGAGGAAGCCATTCGGCCCTTCGAGCCAGTACCGCCATTCAATGTGATCATGGCTGATCATTCTCAATCAGGACCCCGTTCCTGCCTTCTCCCCATAGCCCCTGACTCCGCTATCCTTAAGAGCTCTATCCAGCTCTCTCTTGAATGCATTCAGAGAATTGGCCTCCACTGCCTTCTGAGGCAGAGAATTCCACAGATTCACAACTCTCTGACTGAAAAAGTTTTTCCTCATCTCCGTTCTAAATGGCCTACCCCTTATTCTTAAACTGTGGCCCCTTGTTCTGGACTCCCCCAACATTGGGAACATGTTTCCTGCCTCCAACGTGTCCAACCCCTTAATAATCTTATACGTTTTGATAAGATTTCCTCTCATCCTTCTAAATTCCAGTGTATACAAGCCTAGTCGCTCCAGTCTTTCAACATATGACAGTCCCGCCATCCCGCTGAGTTCACAAGTTGACAAGTTATAGGAGTAGAATTAGGCCATTCGGCCCATCGCGTCTACTCTGCCATGGGATTAGGAGGCTGATCTCTGCCTCCTAATCCCATTCTCCTGCCTTCTCCCCGTAACCCTTGACACCCGTTCTAATCAAACATTTGTCTCTCTCTGCCTTTAAACTATCCACTGGCTTGGCCTTCCCAGCCCAAGAACTACTCCAGCTTTTTGTGTCTGTCTACTGCTGAAGATTCACTGGATATGAGAAAAGAATTCACCAAATAATGTCTTGCATCCATATTAATGTTTTTTTCTCTCGTGTTTTGCAGTAGGATTTTAACCTAGAATTAATAGACATTTGATTTGGCATGATGATTTTTGGAATGAATGGCATGATGATTTTTTTGTTTCATGGAATCTTTTTACAAGCCTGAGCTATGGGAAGAGTTGGGCAGGCTAGGATTTTATTCTTTGGAGCGCAGGAGGATGAGGAGTGACCTTACAGGGATGTACAAGATCATCAGGGGAATCGAAGGGAAACACAGGGCACATAGGTTTAAGGTGAGAGGGGAAAGATGTGAAAAATAGATGCGTGACTGTTAAAGGGGTCAATTTATGGAGTAGTTGCAACAATGAATTAAGAGTGGAGTAATATGTGTAAATTCAAGAAAATGTTCAAAAATATTATATTTGAAAGATACAAAATGGGAGATCAACACTGAGAAATGACTAACATGACAGAAATGATGTTTCTTGATTATATTTGTGTTTCTTTCTATGTTTTGTTTATCTGCTTCTGACTTATGAGGTTGTGTTTTTTTAATTATATTTTGCTTTATTGTTTTGTTTCACTGCTATTTTGGCTAGTTAAGGCCCTGTCCCACTTAGGCGATTGTTTAGGCGACTGCTGGCGATTGTCAAAGTCGTAGCAGATCGCCGAAATTTTCTTTGACCCTACGACAATGACCATGACAATGACCACGACAATGACCACGACAATGATCACGACAATGACCACGACAATGACCACGACAATGACCACGACAATGACCACGACAATGACCACGACAATGACCACGACAATGACCGCGACAATGACCGCGACAATGACCGCGACAATGACCGCGACAATGACCGCGTCAATGACCGCGACAATGACCGCGACAATGACCACGACAATGACCACGACAATGACCACGACAATGACCACGACAATGACCACGACAATGACCACGACAATGCCGAGTCAGGTCGATACAAGTCACTTTTTTTGTGAAACTAGCACCTGGCTAAGAGATTACACCGTCTTCGGAAACATCGCAAAATTCCCACGCTTACCTGACCGCCAAACTGTCGCCTCCAATCTACCTGTCAAATGTCCTGACGGTGAATAAATTGGTTAAACAAAACTATCTTCTGGTGTCTTCAAATGCCTTTTCTTAATTTAATATTACGTGCTTCTAAATGCATCTGCGACAACCTAGCAAACCTGGGGACAGCGTGCGACAGACAGCGCCCGCAATAAGCTACGATACCTGGCCACAATGAATTAAAAGAGTATAGTAATATCGCTACGATTCATTGAAGACTCCTCATGATCATGCTGGCGACACCCCGGCAAACGTTCAGCGACAGCCTAGTCGCCGGCAGTCGCCTTAAAATCGCCTAAGTGGGACAGGCCCTTTAGGGTAATGCTTTGTTAAGTATTAAGGGTAGGCACAATAAGCTTAGGCTTCGGCCTACACCTTTTTTTTCAGTCAGAGAATATCAAGTGCGATTATATTGTTTTATTTTTGATACAATGATTTCGTACTATTTAACTTTCACAACTGTATGGTCAATCTGTTGACCGGAAAAATAAAAATAAATAAATAAAATAAATATTAAAAGATGTAATAGGAACCTCCTTTTCACATAGTGGGTGGTGGGTGTATGGAACAAGCAGCCAAAGGAGGTAGTTGAGGCAGGGACGATCACCACATTTAAAAGCCATTTGGACAGGTACATGAATAGGAAAGGTTTAGAGGGGTCTGGGCCAAATGTGGACAGATGGGACTAGTGTAGAAGGGGCAGTTTGGTTGGCATGGACAAGTTGGGCCGAAGGGCCTGTTTCCACGCTGCATGACTCTAAAATATACCCATTTAATTGATTGCAGAATATGACTGAGATCAACTAGCCTGTAGGAATAATCTGCATCAAAGAAGATGCATGAAACATAAGGAAGCTATTGAGGCCCTGAAGCATGTTGCTGTCTTTAATGACGTGTGGAATGATGTTTGACCTAACTCCACGTTGCTCTTTTCCTATATTCCTAAAATCCCGGTCCATCAATCCCTAGTGTACCACCTACAATCGATCTTTTGTTTACCATCAGTAATAATACCATCATACTCCTCAGTACCATCATCCTAGTATAGTGCTTGGTATCCCTGCATGTCACGCGGGAGACCAGTGTTGTGCGGCACGGTGGCGCATCGGTAGAGTGGTTGCCTCACAGCGCCAGAGACACGTGTTCGATCCTGACTACGGGAGCTGTCTGAACGGAGTTTGCACGTTCTCCCCGTGACGGCGTGGATTTTCTCTGGGCGCTCTGGTTTCCACCCACACTCCAAAGACGTGCAGGTTTGTAGGTTAATTGGCTTCTGTAAATTGTCCCTAGTGTGTGTAGGATAGTGTTAGTGTGCTGGGATCGCTGGTCGGCGCAGACTCGGTGGGCCGAAGGGCCTGTTTCCACGCTGTATCTCTAAAGAAGGGTCTCGACCCGAAACGTCACCCATTCCTTCTCTCCTGAGATGCTGCCTGACCTGCTGAGTTACTCCAGCATTTTGTGAATAAATCGATTTGTACCAGCATCTGCAGTTATTTTCTTAAACTAATACCACACCAGTTTCGCTGGTCATTGTGTAATTATAGCACAGGCAGAGGTGAACAACTCAGTCCCAAAACATCAAAGAAAATACTTCATTGTGAAAGAGTATAAATCAAATTTTACTGTATTTGGAGACTTGCTGTCAAATTAGACCGTAAAAGTAAAGGAAGGTGTGTAATCTGTGCAGAGGGATCCTCTCCAAGTGCGGTTTGCACACAAGTGATAAACATTATGGTGGAAAATTATAATTAATGCCATTGGGAATTGACAGAATATTGGCTTTATCGAAAATTTATGACCTCTTGATTCATTTTGCACCACAGGTTGAGTGTTACTGCGGAAAATAGATTGGGCAGGGAGCTAGAAAATGGCTTAAATAAATCAACAAACTTGCAAAAACCTCTTCACAGCAATGAGCCGCCTCAGTGCATTCTGCACAGGAGCACAGGTTAATGCTGGTGGGGTCGGCTCGGTGGAGCAGCGGTAGAGTTGCTGCCCTACAGCGCTTGCAGCGCCAGAGACCCGGGTTCGATCCCGACCACGGTTGCTTGCCCGTGTGGAGTTTTGTACCTTCTCCCTGTGAGGAGATCTTTGGTTTCCTCCCACGCTCCAAAGATGTGCACATTTGTAGGTTAATTGGCTTGGTATCATATCATATCATATATATACAGCCGGAAACAGGCCTTTTCGGCCCACCAAGTCCGTGCCGCCCAGCGATCCCCATACATTAACACTATCCTACACCCACTAGGGACAATTTAAAAAAAAAAGAATTTTTACCCAGCCAATTAACCTACATACCTGTACGTCTTTGGAGTGTGGGAGGAAACCGAGGATCTCGGAGAAAACCCACGCAGGTCACAGGGAGAACGTACAAACTCCTTACAGTGCAGCACCCGTAGTCAGGATCGAACCTGAGTCTCCGGCGCTGCATTCGCTGTAAAGCAGCAACTCTACCGCTGTGCTACCGTGCCGCCCTATAAAATGTCTTTTAAAAAATTGTCGCTAGTGTGTGTGTGTAGGGTAGTGTTAATGTGTGGGAATCGCTGGTCGGCGCGGACTCGGTGGGCTGAAAGGCCTGTTTCCCTGCTAAATCCCTAAACTAAACTAAACTAAAGGGGTCAGGAGGTGACAACAAATCCCCAAATCCTTTGGATAGTTATTTCTGGAAAGATTATATTGTCTAGAATTTGCGTTACACCCTCTTCTGTTGGGATGAAGAAGTGCATGGACACCACAGATCATTCTTCTGAAGAACTCCCGAAACTGGGCAAAAGCACTATAAATTAGAGGGAATGTTGTAAGAAAGTAACTGCAGATGTTGGTTTGCACCGAAGATAGACACAAAATGCTGGAGTAACTCAGCGGGACAGGCAGCATCTCTGGAGAGAAGGAATGGGTGACGTTTCAGTCTGAAGAAGGGTCTCGATCTGAAACATCACCCATTCCTTCTCTCCAGGGATGCTGCCTGTCCCGCTGAGTTACTCCGGCATTTTGTGTCTGTCGTGCTAACTAAGAGGAGCTCTTGCTCCAATGCAAATTGGAGGAACAGCACCTCATATTTCGCTTGGGCAGCTTACAACCCAGTGGTATGAATATTGAATTCTCCAATTTCCAGTAACCCTTGCTTTCCCTCTCTCTCCATCCCTCCCCCATCCTAGTTCTCCGACCAGTCTGACTGTCCTCCTGATTAAAGTTTACCTTTGTGTAAGAAAATAACTGCAGATGCTGGTACAAATCGAAGGTATTTATTCACAAAGTGCTGGAGTAACTCAGCAGGTCAGGCAGCATCTCAGGAGAGAAGGAATGGGCGACCTTTCGGGTCGAGACCCTTCTTCAGACTGATGTCAGGGGGGTGGGACAAAGGAAGGATATAGGTGGAGACAGGAAGACAGTGGGGGATCTGGGGAGGGGGAGGGGAAGAGAGGGACAGAGGAACTATCTAAAGTTGGAGAAGTCAATGTTCATACCACTGGGCTGCAAGCTGCCCAGCGAAATATGAGGTGCTGTTCCTCCAATTTCCGGTGGGACTCACTATGGCACTGGAGGAGGCCCATGACAGAAACATCAGACTGGGAGTAGGAGGGGGAGTTGAAGTGCTCAGCCACCGGGAGATCAGATTGGTTAACGCGGACCGAGCGCAGGTGTTGAGCGAAGCGATCGCCGAGCCTGCGTTTGGTTTCGCCGATGTAAATAAGTTTGTGTGCTTTGTGTGCTTCCTCTAGCTAACAATGATCTATTCTACATGTTCCTTCAACCTCATCCCCTTTGTTCTCTTGTTTTCACACCTTACCCTTCCACACCTCTGTGCCTCCCTCTCCCCTGACTTTCAGTCTGAAGAAGGGTCTCGACCTGAAACGTCACCCATTCCTTCTCTCCAGAGATGCTGCCTGTCCCGCTGAGTTACTCCAGCATGTTGTGTCAATGTTTGGTGTAAACCTGCATGTGCAGTTGCTACCTTAACACCGGGAATTAAAGAAAGTTGTATTGTTGAAGTTCCACACATGGAGAATCCTTGCAGAAAATCAAGGGCAGAAAGATTCCAGGTACCAGGGGCCACAGTCTTAGAATAAAGGGGAGGCCATTTAAAACTGAGGTGAGAAGGAACCTTTTCACCCAGAGAGTTGTGGATTTGTGGAATTCTCTGCCGCAGAGGTCAGTGGAAGCCAAATCACTGGATGAATTTAAGAGAGAGTTAGATAGAGCTCTAGGTGCTAGTGGGATCAAGGGACATGGGGAGAAGGCAGGCATGGGTTATTGATTGTGCACGATCAGCCATGATCACAATGAATGACAGTGCTGGCTCGAAGGGCCGAATGTCCTCCTCCTGCATCTGTTTTCTATGTTTCTATGTTCTTGTTTCTATGTACTAGTTTTAGAAGTTCGGTAACAAACATTTGTGTTAAAAAAAGCTCACTTTATTCCTTTTTATTAAAAGAACAAATTGATTGTTCCTTTTACATAATTCACTGCATTGTTCCTCTATAGAGAAAAGAATGACTTTGTTCAATTGTGAAGATTCTGTTTGTTCAACAAAGATTTGTTAAGTACCTATTTCTACTGGGACCATTGCCATTTTATTTGTGTCAGCTAGTGTTTAAATCTACAAAGTGTTGGCATGTGTTTTCTGGGAAAGTCATCATCAGGGTATCGACAGAAGTATTGGTTTCTTATTTTGTGGCGTTTAAATAAGCTCGGAACAATATCGCGCACAGTACATTTTGCACTTAGATTTCATTGCCGTTTCTCCCTCTCTGCCAGTTCGCTTCGGAGGGGATTTGGAAGAAACAAAAAAAAGTATTTCTGTCAAAAGCTAACGGGTCAATGTTACTGGAGAAACCCCGAGAAAATTCCTGCTGCTTGTCTTTGGTTTCAGTCCCGGCTTAGGTTTCATACGCAAAGAGTCTCGACCCGAAACGTCACCCATTCCTTCTCTCCAGAGATGCTGCCTGACCCGCTGAGTTACTCCAGCTTTTTGTGTCTATCTTCGGTGTAAACCAGCATCTGCAGTTCCTCCTTGCACATTTTGGCTGCTCCACTGCGAAATCTCCTCAAGGTATGTCGACTTTCAAGTCAAGTCAAGTCAATTTTATTTGTACAGCACATTTAAAAACAACCCACGTTGACCAAAGTGCTGTACATCTGATTAGGTACTAAGGAAAAAAATGAAACATACAGTGGCACACAAACAGTTCACAGCGCCTCCTCAATGAGCCTCAAACGCTAGGGAGTAGAAATAGGTTTTGAGCCTGGACTTAAAGGAGTCGATGGAGGGGGCAGTTCTGATGGGGAGAGGGATGCTGTTCCACAGTCTAGGAGCTGCAACCGCAAAAGCGCGGTCACCCCTGAGCTTAAGCCTAGACCGCGGGATAGTGAGTAGCCCCAAGTCGGCCGACCTGAGGGACCTGGAGTTAGAGAGGGGGGTTAGAAGATTTTTGATGTAGGGGGGGGAATGTCCATTTAGGTCTTTATACGTGAATAGGAGGAGCTTGAAGTTGATTCTGTACCGTACAGGGAGCCAGTGGAGAGAGGCCAGAATCGGGGTGATGTGGTCCCTTTTACGGGTACCCGTCAGGAGTCTCGCTGCGGCGTTTTGGACCAGTTGCAGGCTTTGAAGGGTTTCTCCTCCTCTCTCCGACAAAAGTTCTGCAACACCCTCTCTCGCTGATCCACCTCCTGCTCCACAGCTCATTCCCCTCACCATCGTCTGCTTTGATCTGTCCTTTTCACACCTTACATCTTCTTTATACCCTTCCATGTCTCCGTCTCCTGAGTCTGAAGAAGGTTCTCGACCTGAAACGCCGCCCATTCCTTCTCTCCAGAGACGCTGCCTGTCCCCGTCGAGTTACTCCAGCATTTTAGACAATAGACAATAGGTGCAGGAGTAGGCCATTCGGCCCTTCGAGCCAGCACCGCCATTCAATGTGTAAGAAAATAACTGCAGATGCTGGTACAAATCGAAGGTATTTATTCACAAAATGCTGGGGTAACTCAACAGGTCAGGCAGCATCTCAGGAGAGAAGGAATGGGTGACGTTTCGGGTCGAGACCCTTCTTCAGACCGATGTCAGGGGGGCGGGACAAAGGAAGGATATAGGTGGAGACAGGTAGATCGAGGGAGACCTGGGAAGGAGGAGGGGAAGAGAGGGACAGAGGAACTATCTAAAATTGGAGAAGTCAATGTTCATACCGCTGGGCTGCAAGCTGCCCAAGCGAAATATGAGGTGCTGTTCGGGTCGAGACCCTTCTTCAGACTGAAGCATTGTCAACCATTCAATGTGATCATGGCTGATCATTCTCAATCAGTACCCCGTTCCTGCCTTCTCCCCATACCCCCTGACTCCCCTATCATTAAGAGCTCTATCTAGCTCTCTCTTTTGAGTCTATCTTTGGTGTAAAGCAGCATCTGCAGTTCCTTCCCACAGATTTCCTTTCCTTCTGTGTAACCGTTTCACGACTCAGTGATAAATCCCACAAAGGGAACTAA
>NC_135990.1:3815186-3904951 GCF_053455715.1 Rhinoraja longicauda
CCTTACCCCATTCCCCTGCCTTCTCCCCATAACCTCTGAGACCTGTACTATCTATCTCTGCCTTAAAAATATCCACTGACCTGGCCTCTACAGCTGAAGAAGGGTCTCGACCCGAAATGTCACCCATTCCTTCTCTCCTGAGATGCTGCCTGACCTGCTGAGTTACTCCAGCGTTTGTGATGGCCTCTACAGCCTTATGTGGCAAAGAATTCCACAGATTCACCACCCTTTGACTAAAGAAATTTCTCCTCATCTCCTTCTTAAAAGAACGTCCGTTAATTCTGATGGACAAACTCGCACATTTTCCATTGGACGAATAGGCAAAATACAAATTCGAGAAACAACATCTCATATTCTGCTTGGGTAGCTTACAACCCAATGGTATGAACACTGAATTTTCTAATTTCAGAAAGCCCCACCAGCAGTGCCTACCACCCACATACTCACCTGCTCACCTGGTTTTCTTCTCCCTTTGCTTATCTTTTACCTTCGACTCCTGGCCTGATCTGTTCTTCACCCCAACCCCACCTGGATCCACCTATTACTTCCCATCTCTATCCCACTACCCCCTTGTCCTGCCATAAAGACCTGCTGCAGGTCTTGACCTCTCTGGCATTGCACCTCCTTTTTTTTTTTAGAGATACAGCGCAGAAACAGGCCCTTCGGCCCTCCGGGTCCATACCACCCAGCGATCCCCGCACATTAACACTATCCTACACCCACTAGGGACAATTTTTACATTTGCCCAGCCAATTAACCTACAAACCTGTACGTCTTTGGAGTGTGGGAGGAAACCGAAGATCTCGGAGAAAACCCACGCAGGTCACGGGGAGAACGTACAAACTCTGTACAGACGGCACCCGTAGTCAGGATAGAACCTGGGTCTGTATCTTTGGTATAAACTGGCATCTGCAGTTCCTGCCGATATATTTTGCCTATTTTGACTGAGAATATTTTAATTTAGTTATCTACTAAGGTTGTGGGCAGCACTAGAGTGGTTGCAGGTTGTTTCCAGGTGGTCAGGGGTTATGGGAAGAAGGCAGGAGAATGGGGTTGAGAGTCTGAAGAAGGGTCCCGACCCGAAACGTCACCCATTCCTTCTCTCCAGAGATGCTGCCTGTCCCGCTGAGTTACTCCAGCATTTTGTGTCTGTCTTCGGTGTAAACCAGCATCTGCAGCCATATAACATTGACGGTTTAACAACCATACAGTTTCAGTTTAGTTTATTGTCACGTGTACCGAGGTACAGTGAAAACATTTTTGTTGTGTGCAAACCAGTCAGCAGGAAAACAATACATGATTACAAGTCTGAAGAAGGGTCTTGACCCGAATCGTCACCCATTCCTTCTCTTCAGAGATGCTGCCTGTCCAGATGAGTTACTCCAGCATTTTGTGTCGGTACATGATTACAATCGATCCACTATAGATACATGTAAGGGAATAAAGTTTAGTGCAAGGTAAAGCCAAGGGTCATCAAAGAGTTAGATAGTAGTTCAGGACTGGTGTCTGGTTGTGGCAGGATGGTTCAGTTGCCTGATAACAGCTGGGAAGAAACTGTCCCTGAATCTGGAGGTGTGCGTTTTCACACTTCTTAGATTTTTAGATTTAGAGATACAGCGCGGAAACAGGCCCTTCGGCCCACCAGGTCCGTGCCGCCCAGCGATCCCAGCACATTAACACTATCCTACACACACTGGGGACAATTTTTACATTTACCCAGTCAATTAACCTACATACCTGTACGTCTTTGGAGTGTAGGAGGAAACCGAAGATATCGGAGAAAACCCACGCAGGTTACGGGGAGAACGTACAAACTCCGTACAGACAGCACCCGTAGCCAGGATCGAACCTGAGTCTCCGGCGCTGCATTCGCTGTAAGGCAGCAACTCTACCGCTGCGCCACCGTGCCGCAACGGTAGAGTTCTTTACCCTTTGCGTGATGGGATTATTTCTCCAGTGATGTTTGAGCATTGGGAAGTTTTGATGCTTACCTCCGATATAAGAGATGTGAGGAAAGGGAGTCAGGACTCAGCCATCAGCCATGACTCCACTGAATGATGGAACATGGGTTCACCAGCCTGCTCCTGTTCCTTCGATAAGACGCGTTAAGCGTCTTTTTCTACATCCTAATTATCATTTAATGTGTCTCCGGAGTGAGAATCCACAGCCTTCTGAATTAGAATAAAAGTAGTAGCTGTAAATTACAGCCATTGCCCGAGAGACGATAGTTTGAGGAAGGACGGATGGACACAAGGAAATAGGAGGAGGAATCGGCCACTCGGCCCCTCATTATCGTCGGCTTCTGTAAATTGTTTAGGATAGAACCAGTGTACGGGTGATCGCTGGTCGGCGCGGACTCAGTGGGCCGAGGGGCCTCTAAAGTCGTACCTCTAAAGTCTAAAGTAAAGTAAAAGTCTAAAGATGCTGCCTGACTTGCTCAGTTAATCAAGCACTTTATCTTAGGTCAAGACTAGACCAAGTGGACCCGTTGGGCCCAAACCTCTCCTGCATTGGTGCAGCACCCTCTCCTCCCCTCGCCTCACAGTTAGTCTACCCCATGACAGATGGGAGAGGAGTTGTACAGTTTGCACAGACAACCAAAATATAAATTGCCCCTTGTAAAAAAAATCTACACTTTATTCAACGATTCAATTTATATGTGTGATTACAATAGGAATCCTTAATGGCAGCTTATATTAGGTGCCTTATCCCTCTGTTACATACAATATTAATATCACGTAACGTTAAAAGATATTGTTCTAATGTATGTATATCACAAATACCTTTAAAAGAAGATTTGTCTTTTCTAATGAATATCGCAATAACTTTACAAGATATTTATCTAATGTATAAGTAGCACATTTGCTGCTTCTCAGAGACAGATACCTGGGTTTAATCTTTCCCTCGGGTGTTATCTGTGCAGCAGAGTTTGTATATTCTCCCTGTGACCTGCGTGTGTTTCCTCCCACATTCCAAAGACGTGCGGGTTTGTGGGTTCATTGGCCTCTGTAAAGTTCCCCTGGTGTGTAGGGAGACTATGCAAAAGTGAGATAACATAGAGCTAGTGTGAACGGGTGATCGGTGAAGATTCAGTGGGCTGAAGGGCCTGTTTCCATGCTGTACCTTTGAACTAAAACTAAATATTATCATAATAGCTTTGAAAGAAGGTATTTTTCTAATGCATGCCATTATAAATGACAACATATGTACAAAATCATGAGAGGAATAGATAGGGTAGATGCACAGAGTCTCTTGCCCAGAGTAGGTGAATCGAGGACCAGAGCACATAGGTTCAAGATGAAGGGGAAAAGGTTTAATAGAAATCCGAGAGGTAACTTTTTCACACAAAGGGTGGTGGGTGCATGGAACAAGCTGCCAGAAGAGGTAGTTGAGGCTGGGACTATCCCATCATTTAAGAAACAGTTGGACAGGTACATGGATAGGACAGGTTTTGAGGGATATGGACCAAGCGCAGGCAAGTGGGTCTAGTTTAGCTGGGATATTTTTTGGCCGGCGTGAACAAGTTGGGCTGAAGGACCTGTTTCCACACTGTATCACTCGATGACCCTATGACTATAACTTTAAAAGATGATATTTTTCTAATGCATATTACATCTTTAAAAGATGATACCTTTTTCCTGACACACATCATAATTTTTAAAGAATATATTTCTTATTATTCACAAAATGCTGGAGTAACTCAGCAGGTCAGGCAGCATCTCAGGAGAGAAGGAATGGGTGACGTTTCGGGTCGAGACCCTTCTTCAGATAATAATATTTCTTATTATTATTGTGTAACTTCAAAAGAAGATATTTTCAATAATTTTGATATTTTTCCAATGTATCTCACAATGTGTTTGAAAGAATCTTTAGAATATATGCGACAACAACTTTAAAAGATAATTTTCTAATGTATTTGACAACGTTAAAAGATTCCACTGTATATCACAATAATTTTTAAACAATATTTCTCTACTGCATATCACAATAATTTTAAATAATATTTCGGTACTGCATATCACAATAACGTTAATATTTTGGTAGTGCATATCACAATAACTTGAATATTTCGGTACTGCATATCACAATAACTTTAATATTTCGATAGTGCATATCACAATAACTTTAATATTTCGATAGTGCATATCACAATAACTTTAATATTTCGATAGTGCATATCACAATAACTTTAATATTTCGGTAGTGCATATCACAATAACTTTAATATTTCGGTACTGCATATCACAATAACTTTAATATTTCGGTACTGTATATCACAATAATTTTAAATGATATTTCTCTACTGTATATCACAATACCTAAACAATATTTCACTACTGTATATCACAATACGTAAACAATGTTTCTCTACTTTATATCACAAAAAGGGGGCTCACGTTGTCGACCTCCCCGTGGTGTGCCCTGTCAACTGACCTCAGTCAGGCAAACGACAACAAACAGAGACTGCAGAAGCAGAAGCAGCTTCATAACTTCTGCTGCCTCAAACGCAAGAAGAAGAAGAATATCTTTAAAAGTAGGTAGACCCAAAATGCTGGAGTAACTCAGCGGGTCAGGCAGCATCTCTGGAGAGAAGGAATGGGTGACGTTTCGGGTCGAGACCCTTCTTCAGACTGATGTCAGGAGGTCAGTTGTTATCTTCTCCCAACTAACAATGATCTGTTCTACATTTTCCTTGATCTCCATGCCCTTTGTCCTATTTCCACACCCTACACTTCCTTATCTATGTATCTCCCTCTCCCCTGACATCAGTCTGAAGAAGGGTCTAGACCCGAAACGTCACCCATTCCTTCTCTCCAGAGATGCTGCCTGACCCGCTGAGTTACTCCAGCATTTTGTGTCTACCTTTGATTTAAACCAGCATCTGCAGTTATTTTCCTACACATCTTTAAAATAAGATCTTCTTGTCATGGTATATTAGCTGTGAAAAGCCGGTAACCCCTGGACATTCCTGACTTGCTGCTGAATAGGACTAATTAGAGGGAATAACACTCGGCACACACAGTGCCAGGGCAAGACACAACCCCTCACAGTTGTCTTGGTGTTGCTTTTATACAGCTTGAGTTCGGATGGAAGTCACATGACCAGCTCGGCACCGAGCATGCCCGAACTAGCAGCTCAGCTCAGAGTGGAGCTCAATACAAGAGCTGGGAGAACACGGAGCTTGGGATTCATCCCCGCCCGTCTCTTGCTCCTGCCTCTCTGGCGGCCACGGTGCTACAAGCCAGCACACCAACAGGCGTAGACCAAAATCCGCATCATCTTCCTTCACAGTGAGTACCCATTATTGTTCCATCGCTCCTTTAATCAAACAATGACAATAGAGAATGCTGCTAAATGGCATTAAACCCGCCTACCAGTCTGTTCCAAGGGAGAAAAAGAAAAATCCCCCCAACCAGCCCTGCCTGGTCTTTGTTGCTGTTTCTGCATCTGTAAATTCCAAGCTTGCGTTTTATTTCTCTGTGGCTGTTTGCAGGTTTGAGCCACAGGCGTATTAGTCAACCAATTGTTGGTGACACACCGTGGTGGGTCTGTCACCCCTTCCCACACTTACAATGGCTTTGGCCCACTGTTGGGCCTGTCTGTCTGTTTGTTGCTGCTTGCGTGGAAATGAGAGGAGAAGAAAGTAATTTGTAAAACAAGCCTGTCTCACTCCACATCTGAATATTCCTTCGGGTGTTAGTCTTTAAAATGCTACGGATGTTAAATCACCATTTGTAAGCGATTTAATCTGATTTAGCCCACTGTTAGTGAAGAAAATGAATGTTGTGTGTACTGGATTAGATCATCCAACGCACTGAATGTCTATTGTTGCACTGGCTTCTATTTTCTATCGTAATATTATCTTTGCAATAAAATGTGCCAATTTGGCCGTTGGTCAGGCTTTCTGGCCCAGTTTTTATTCTTGAATAATGGCCAGTTTGTACTAAGGGATTTGAATTTCATTGGTTTAAATTAATTTCTTTCGAATGATTTGTTCTAAGAACAAAAAAAATACATCTGAGGTGGGAGAGTGATGGAACTGTGCATTGGTTGTGAATTTGGTGTTTGTGGTAACTGTTTTGTTTGCCATCCACGGAGTAACTAACAAGTGAGACAACCTTGACCGTGGTGATACCCTCCGCTCTTGCTGTCCTGCGTTTACATTTTTTAGTTCGGGCAAGTCCGATTTCTCTGCGAGTTTCTCCTGCGTTCATTTAGTTGGTCCTGGGGCTTTTAAGCGGTCTGGTCCCAGCACCACTTCTCATTGCTGCACAAATCTCAACATCACCAATATCCACGGGACATTGGGAGCAGGGATTTTGGCTTAAAAAGGGTACACCCCCACTGGATGTTAATCACCCACCTGTGTGACCCACAACAACCAGAGTTCATTTAGATATTAGATTTAGATTTAGAGATACAGCACGGAAACAGGCCCTTCGGCCCACCGAGTCCGCGCCGCCCAGCGATCCCCGCACACTAACACTATCCTACACACACTAGTGGCAATTTTTACATTTGCCCAGTCAATTAACCTACATACCTGCACGTCTCTGGGGTGTGGGAGGAAACCGAAGATCTCGGAGAAACCCCACGCAGGTCACGGGGAGAACGTACAAACTCCGTACAGACGGCGCCCGTAGTCAGGATCGAACCTGAGTCTCCGGCGCTGCATTCGCTGTAAGGCAGCAACTCTACCGATGCGCCACCGTGCCGCCGTGCATTTGTGTGGGAAGGAACTGCAGAAGCTGGTTTACATCAAAGACAGGCACGAGATGCTGGAGTAACTCAGCGGGTCAGGCTGCATCTCTGGAGAAAAAGATGAGGTGATGTTTCGGGTCGAGACCTGGAAGAGTCAGACAGATTCTGAAGAAGGGTCTCAACACAAAACATCACCAATTCCTTTTCTCCAGAGATGCCACCTGACCCGCTGAGTTACTCCAGCATTTTGTGTCTATAACCGGAGTTTATACAGGTGGTCCCCGGCTTACAATAGTCAATAGACAATAGGTGCAGGAGTAGGCCCTTCGGCCCTTCGAGCCAGCACCGCCATTCACCGTGATCATGGCTGATCATTCACAATCAGTACCCCATTCCTGCCCTCTCCCCATACCCCCTGACTCCACTATCATTAAGAGCTCTATCTAAGTTTCTCTTGAATGCATTCAGAGAATTGGCCTCCACTGCCTTCTGAGGCAGAGAATTCCACAGATTTACAACTCTCTGACGGAAAAAGTTTTTCCTCATCTCCGTTCTAAATGGCCTACCCCTTATTCTTAAACTGTGGCCCCTGTTTCTGGACTGTGCAAATGGCAACGACCCGTGGCGAGCCGCAGCTCGCTTCCGGCCACGTGATCAGACGTCTTAAACGCATTTCGACTTACAATATTTTTGGTTTGCGATGGGTTTCTCGGAAGGTAACCCCATCGTAAGCGGAGGGGCGTCTGTAGTTAGAACAGTTTGTCACACGGACTTAACTTAGTGGAGATGATTTTCTTTTTTATTGAGTGCGCATTGGGACTGTGAGCTTGTCCGTACTTTAGCCACACTGATAGTCTCGAATGCCATGCATTTGGATGCATTTGCATTCAGTTATCCAAATTAATAATAAGTCCAAGGTAGCCACAAAAAGCTGGAGTAACTCAGCGGGTCAGGCAGCATCTCAGGAGAGAAGGAATGGGTGACGTTTCGGATCGAGACCCTTCTTCAGACTGATGTCAGGGGAGGGGATGGGACAACGATAGGAAGTAGACGGAGACAGGAAGACTAGTAGGAAAACTGGGAAGGGGGAGGGGATAGAGAGGGGAACCAGGGACTACCTGAAGTGGGAGGTCAATGTTCAAACCGCTGGGGTGTAAACTGCCCAAGCGAAATATCAGATGCTTTTCCCCCAATTTGCGCTGGGCCTCACTCTGACAATGGAGAAGGTCCAGGACAGAAAGGTCAGATTGAGAGTGGGAGGGGGAGTTGAAGTGTTGAGGCACCGGGAGATCAGGTTGGTTGAGACGGACTGAGCGGAGTTGTTCAGCGGAACGATCGACGAGCCTGCGTTTGGTCTCGCCGATGTAGAGAAGTTGACATCTGGAACAGCGGATACAGTAGATGAGGTTGGAGGAGGTGCAGGTGAACCTCTGGCTCACCTGGAAAGACTGTTTGGGTCCTTGAATGGAGTCTAGGGGGGGAGTTAAAGGGACAGGTGTTGCATCTCCTGCGGTTGCAGGGGAAAGTACCTGGGGAGGGGGCGGTTTGGGTGGGAAGGGACAAGTGGACCAGGGAGTTTCGGAGGGAACAGTCTCTGGAAAGCAGAAAGGGGAGGAGATGGGAAGATGTGGCCAGTGGTGGGATCCCGTTGGAGGTGGCGAAAATGTTGGAGGATAATTTGTTGTATGCGACGGCTGATGGGATGGAAGGTGAGAACGAGGGGGACTCTGTCCTTGTTATGAATGGAGGGGGGGGAGGGGGAGCAAGAGCGGAGCTGCGGAATATTGAGGAGATCCTAGTGAGAGCCTCATCTATAATGGAAGAGGGGAAGCCCCGTTTTCTAAAGAATGAGGACATCTCTGACGCCCTAGTGTGAAACACCTCATCCCGGGCGCAGATGCGGCGTAGACAGAGGAATTGGGAGTAGGGGATAGACTTCTACTTTGCTTTAATGGTAGTCCAGGCAGCAATGTAGAGGGAAATGGACAGACAGCATTTCAAGTTGGGGTGCTTCTACAGGCGTACAGAACAGTAAGGCCCAGGAACAATCCCTACAGCAAATGATTCCAAGTTAAACTAATCTCATGTCAGGAAGTGTAAGAAAATAACTGCAGAACCTAGTACAAATCGAAGGTATTTATTCACAAAATGCTGGAGTAACTCAGCAGGTCAGGCAGCATCTCAGGAGAGAAGGAATGTGTGACGTTTCGGGTCAATAGACAATAGACAATAGGTGCAGGAGGAGGCCATTCGGCCCTTCGAGCCAGCACCGCCATTCAATGTGATCATGGCTGATCATTCTCAATCAGTACCCCGTTCCTGCCTTCTCCCCGTATCCCCTGACTCCGCTATCCTAGCTCTATCTAGTCTATCTGAAGAAGGGTCTCGACCCGAAACGTCACCCATTCCCTCTCTCCTAGATGCTGCCTGACCTGCTGAGTTACTCCAGCATTTTGTGATACCTTCGATTTGTACCAGCATCTGCAGTTATTTTCTTACACATTGCCGGCTGACATACCTGAATTTGGAACGGCATCTATAACACACTGTACATTGCATTAAAGGTAAATATAAAGAACATGGATATAAAGCTCGGAGAAAATGACGATGGATTGTCCAAAGACTTTATGCAACAGACCACAAAATTTAATTAGAGTGGTTCTTGACAATGTTTTGTAACACATCATCGCCATTGACATATTGCCAGTGACGTCCTCTCACGGGTAGAAATTCTACATCTTCCTTGAAGATGCACTTCTCTTTTCAGTTTTCAAAGACAGCCTTACAAAGGAGATCAACTTCAAAGCTGATTAATTGAGCAAGAAAATTAAGGCACTAATAACCCACTGATGAATCAGTCAGCCATCGGTTTGGAGATGCAGACAGCAACTGATGGCTCTGGGGATTGCAATGTGCTCTAAGTTTGCAGTGATGCAGCCAACTTTTGGTTCTGCCGGCACTTAATTGTAACAAGATCTCTTAAATAAATTATTTGTTAATATCGCCTACTATCACCTTGGATAATAAGGTGTAAGAAAATAACTGCAGATGCTGGTACAAATCGAAGGTATTTATTTCACAAAATGCTGGAGTAACTCAGCAGGTCAGGCAGCATCTCAGGAGAGAAGGAATGGGTGACGTTTCGGGTCGAGATTTCACAAAATGCTGGAGTAACTCAGCAGGTCAGGCAGCATCTCAGGAGAGAAGGAATGGGTGACGTTTCCGGTCGAGATTTCACAAAATGCTGGAGTAACTCAGCAGGTCAGGCAGCATCTCAGGAGAGAAGGAATGGGTGACGTTTCGGGTCGAGATTTCACAAAATGCTGGAGTAACTCAGCAGGTCATTCACAAAATGCTGGAGTAACTCAGCAGGTCTCGACCTGAAACGTCACCCATTCCTTCTCTCCTGAGATGCTGCCTGACCTATCATCATCATATCATCATATATATACAGCCGGAAACAGGCCTTTTCGGCCCTCCAAGTCCGTGCCGCCCAGCGATCCCCGTACATTAACACTATCCTACACCCACTAGGGACAATTTTTTACATTTTACCCAGCCAATTAACCTACATTCCTGTACGTCTTTGGAGTGTGGGAGGAAACCGAAGATCTCGGAGAAAACCCACGCAGGTCACGGGGAGAACGTACAAACTCCTTACAGTGCAGCACCCGTAGTCAGGATCGAACCTGAGTCTCCGGCGCTGCATTCGCTGTAAAGCAGCAACTCTACCGCTGCGCTACTGTGACCTGCTGAGTTACTCCAGCATTCTCTGGATAATAAAATGATAAGTCATAAGAGATAGGAGCAGAATTAGGCCATTCAGCCCATCGAGTCTACTGCACCATTCAATCATGGCCGATCCATCTCTCCCATCTAAACCCATTCTCCCCATTACCCCTGACACCCGTCCTAATCAAGAATCTATCTATCTCTGCCTTGAAAATATCCATTGATAATACAAGGAAGTTATAATGAGACAGGTAATAGATTTGACAAACATAACAAGGTGGGGTAAAAAAGAGTCCTGCCACATTCATGCATGAGGAGTAATTCAATGTCACAGCAAGATTGCAAGTTTAGTGCCGACGTTTACAGGTGGTAGAAACAAGGAACTGCAGGTGCTGGTTTACAAAAAAAAGACCGCGGTTGCAGCTCCAAGACTGTGGAACAGCATCCCTCTCCCCATCAGAACTGCCCCCTCCATCGACTCCTTTAAGTCCAGGCTCAAAACCTATTTCTACTCCCTAGCGTTTGAGGCCCTCTGAGGGGGCGCTGTGAACTGTTTATGTATGTGCTGTTATGTTTGTGTGCCATTGTATGTTCGTCCTTAGTACCTGAACTGATGTACAGCACTTTGGTCAACGTGGGTTGTTTTTAAATGTGCTCTACAAATAAAATTGACTTGACTTGACTTGACAAAGTGCTGGAGTAACTCATCGGGACAGGCACCATCTGTGGAGAACACGGATAGGGGACGTTTTAAGTCGGGACCCTTCTACGTCCAATCCAGGTTCTCCAGAGATTCTGCCTGACCCGCTGAGTTACTCCAGCACTTTTTCTTTTTTTTGCAAACCAGCAAGTTACCACCTAGTCCCTTGTTTCTACTATCTGTAAAGGTAGTCATTTTACTTGCAATCTTGCTGCGACATTAAATTACTCCTCATGCATGAATTTACAGTTAGGTTTGCAGATTTCTTCTTGTTCCGCCTCCGTGTCACTTGCAAAAAGACATCGCGACTTTGAGGAAGTTTTTAGTCTTCTGATCAGAAATGCGGGCTTCAGGTTTCCAGCGGGAGAGATCCCAGTGAGGTTTTGGTCTTGTTTGGGAATATTATTATCACTTGTACTGAGGGATATAAGTGTGGTAACTGGCGACTTGTATAAACACAAATCAGACCCAGCAACGACGATCGAGGAAAGGTGTTGAAGGAACGCAAGGGTTACTTTAGATTTAGATTTTAAAGATACAGCGCAGAAACAGGCCCTTCGGCCCACCGGGTCCGCGCCGCCCAGCGATCCCCGCACATTAACACTATCCTCCACCCACTAGGGACAATTTTTACATTTGCCCAGTCAATTAACCTACAAACCTGTACGTCTTTGGATTGTGGGAGGAAACCGAAGATCTCGGAGAAAACCCACGCAGGTCACGGGGAGAACATACAGACGGCGCCCGTAGTCAGGATCGAACCTGAGTCTCCGGCGCTGCATTTGCTGTAAGGCAGCAACTCTACCGCTGCGCCACCGTGCCGCCCTTAAGGTAGGGAAATCAATATTCATACTGAAGAAGGGTCCCGACCCAAAACGTCACCCATTCCTTTTCCGGACATGCTGCCTGTCCCGCTGAGTTACTCCAGCATTTTGTGTCTGTTGTCAATATTCATACTGTTAGGTTGGAAGCTGAAACAGGAGGTGCTGTTCCTCCAATTTGCATTTGGCCTCACTCTGACTGTGACAGGCCAGTAAGGTCAGTGTGGGAATGGGAATGGGAAGGGGGAGTTAAAGTGTTTGGCAACTGGGAGATCGCGTGGGCCATGGTGGACTGAGCGAGGGTGTTCAGCAAAACGTGGAATCTTGTCGGCCGGCACGTCCTTGCACGACCTCCAGCATTCCCGCTTGCATCACTTTGCTCTGCCGTCCGGATGACTCGCTGTTAGAATCATAGAGTGATACAGTGTGGAAACAGGCCCAGCTTGCCCACACCAGCCAACATGTCCCAGCTATGCTAGTCCCACCTGCCTGCGCTTGGTCCATATCCCTCCAAACCTGTCCTATCCATGTCTGAAGAAGGGTCTCGAACCGAAACGTCTCCCATTCCTTCTCTCCCGAGATGCTGCCTGACCTGCTGAGTTACTCCAGCATTTTGTGAATAAATCGATCTGTCCTATCCATGTACCTGTCTAACTGTTTCTTAAACATTGGGATAGTCCCAGCCTCAACTACCTCCTCCGGCAGCTTGTTCCGTACACCCACCACCCTCTGTGCGAAAAGGTTACCTCTCAGATTCCTATTAAATCGTTTCCCCTTCACCTTAAACCTATATCTTCTGGTCATCGATTCACCTACTCTGGGCAAGAGACTCTGTGCATCTACCCAATCTATTCCTCTCATGATTTTATACACCTCTATAAGATCAACCCTCATCCCCCTGCGCTCCAAGGAATAGAGTCCCAGCCCGCTCAACCTCTCGCCACAGCTCAGACACTCTTGACCTGGCAACATCCTCGTAAGTCTTCTCTATACCTTTTCCAGGTGACCCCTGGTCCTCGATTTCCCCCACTCTGGGCAAGATTCTGTGCATCTACCCGATTTATTCCTCTCATGTTCTTTGCTCAAACGGGCGGCACGGTGGCGCATTGGTAGAGTTGCTGCCTTACAGCGAGTGCCTTACAGCGAACTCAGGTTCGATCCTGACTACGGGCGCCGTCTGTACGGAGTTTGTACGTTCTCCCCTTGACCTGCGTGGGTTTTCTCCGAGATCTTCGGTTTCCTCCCACACTCCAAAGACGTACAGGTTTGTAGGTTAATTGGCTGGGTAAAATGTAAAAATTGTCCCTAGTGTGTGTAGGATAGTGTTAGTGTGCGGGGATCGCTGGGCGGCGCAGACTCGGTTGGCCGAAGGGCCTGTTTCCGCGCTGCATCTCTAAATCTAAAAATCTAAAAAAAATACAGCAGTGGGTTATAACTCAATTGCATGGCACTGGATGCTAACATCACATCATGAAACCAGTGCTGCTGCCAACTACAGCAACAGGCAGCGTTCCCTGCGACTAGCTCTTTGCATCCCGTGGATTCTGGCACGGAGAAACCTGCAATCTGAAATGTCCAATCCCGCATTCTGTGCCGTAGGAAGCATGCAAACAAAATGCCTGCATCCATACCATGCGAGCAGCCAAGAAGTACTTGATGGTAATCTGTTTGTAGCAGCGGCAGGAAAGCTGCTACAAACAGGACAGGATGGCCCTGCAGAGAGTAGTGCGTTCAGCAGAACGCACCATGGGAACTACACTCATCCCCCTGCAGGACCTATACATCAGGAGGTGCAGATCCAGAGCAAGCAAGATTATGGGGGACCCCTGCCACCCCAGCAACGGACTGTTCCAGCTGCTATGGTCAGGCAAGCGCCTCCGCTGTCACACTGTGAAAACGGAGAGGATGAGACGGAGTTTCTTCCCACAGGCCATCAGGACTGTTAACTTTTATAACCCCAGGGACTAAATTTTGACTTCTCTATATTAACTTTATTAACTTTATTTATATGCTGTAACTGTAATTCTTTTTTGTGCACAATCCGCAGGCATTGCCACTTTCATTTCACTGCACATCGTGTATGTGTATGTGACAAATAAACTTGACTTGACTTGAAAGCTGTTACACATTAGATCAGAATCACCTGTGGCTCACTAAATGACCAGATGTATAAACATGGAACTGCAAGCACTGGTTTACAACAAAGACATAAAGCGCTGGAGTAACTCAGCGGGTCAGACAGCATCTTTGGACAGCACAGATAGGTGACGTTTCGGGTCACAAGCTTTCTTCAGATTGAAGAAGGGTGCTGACCCGAAACATCACTTATCCGAGTTCTCTAGGGATAATCCAAGTATCTATTTACACCAAAGATAGACACAAAATGCTGGAGTAACTCAGCAGGTCAGGCACCATCTCTGGAGAGAGGGAATGGGTGACGTTTCGAGTCGAGACCCTTCTTCAGAGCAGTCAGAAGAAGGGTCTCGACCCGAAACGTCACCCATTCTTTCTCTCCCGAGTTGCTGCCTGACCCGCTGAGCTACTCCAGCATTTTATGTCTATCTTCGATTTAAACCAGCATCTGCAGTTCTTTCCTACACATCTATTTACACCAATCCCACATTCTTTTGTGGAGATTGACAGATTTTTGATTAGCGCGGGTGTCTGGGGCTATGGGGAGAAGGCAGGAGAATGGGGTTGGGAGGGTGAGATGGATCAGCCATGATTGAATGGTGGAGTAGACTCGATGGGCCGAATGGCCTAATTCTGCTCCTACGACTTATGATTTTATGAGGAATTGTTGGGGCTGACCTTGGGTCCAGGGACTGTAGTTTAAACGGCAGGTGGTTCTCTCTGGGGCTAATCCATTGGACAGAAAAGTGTAGTGTAGTGTCAGTGGTAAATACTGTTGTGGGATTGCTTGGTTGATTGATTGAAAAATAGTGCGTGGAAACAGGCCCTTCGGCCCACCGAGTCCACGCCGACCATCGATCACCCGTTCACATTAGTTTCATGTTATCTCACTTCCACATCCACTCCCTACACGCTCAGGCCGATTTACAGAAGCCAATCAACCTCGCGTCCTTGGGATGTGGGAGGAAACCGGAGCACCCGGAGGAAACCCATGCGGTCACGGGGGAGAACGTGCAAACTCCACGCAGAGAGCACCTGAGGACGCTCTGAGTCAGGGTCCCTGTCAGATGTGCCTCTGCGCCCATGTCTGAAAGATCAAATCCAAAATAAATGACTCCCCATTTTAGATGTTCTGATCCATCGTGATACTGCACAGATTTTGTTGTTATTGGCGTGAACTCTCCTTTTATTTTTTCAGTTTTGTTTCGAGATACAGCACGGAAACAGGCCCTTCGACCCACCGAGTCCTTGTCGACCAGCGATCTCCATACATTAACGCTATCCTATACAATTTACAATTATACCAAGCCGATTAGCCGACGAACCTGCACGTCTTTGGAGTGCCTTTCATTGACATGAGAGAGAGTGAGAGAGGGAAAGAGAGCAGACAAGAGCTTGCTAGTTTAGGCTTTTCGATTTTATTTTCGAGATACAGCGCGGAAACAGGCCAAACAGGCCAACAGATGAGGAAAAACTTTTTCAGTCGGAGAGTTGTGAATCTGTGGAATTCTCTGCCTCAGAAGGCAGTGGAGGCCAATTCTCTGAATGCTTTCAAGAGAGAACTAGATAGAGCTCTTAAGGATAGCGGAGTCAGGGGGTATGGGGAGAAGGCAGGAACGGGGTACTGATTGAGAATGATCAGCCATGATCACATTGAATGGCGGTGCTGGCTCGAAGGGCCGAATGGCCTTCTCCTGCACCTATTGTCTATTGTCTATTGTCATTCGGCTCAGCGAGACCGCGCCGACCAGCACTAGGCTACACACTAGGAACAATTTACAATTTTTACCGGTCAATTAACCTACAAACCTGCAGGTTTTTGGAATGTGGGGGGAAACCGGAGCACCAGGAGAAAGCCCACGAGATTACAAACTCCGTACAGACAGCACCCATAATCAGGGTGGAACCCGGGGTCTCCGGCGCTGTGAGGCAGCAGCTCTACCACTGCGCCACCATGCCGCCAACTCTCCTGGACAACGTGGTTTTGGTGCCACCACAAAACTCCAAAGGGGGTGGAGCATAAGGGATGACATTGGTGTGTGAGTGATGCGGTCTCAGCAAGGGGCACTACGATTTCTTGAGTGATATGCAATGCCGGAAGCCAGTTATTTAGTGATGAAGGATATGCAGCTGAATGCGACTGAACTTCTAGTCAGATAGAGTCACAGAGTGATACAGAGTGGAAATAGGCCCATCGGCCCAACTTGCCCACACCGGCCAACATGTCCCAGCTACACTAGTCCCACCTGCCTGCGTTTGGCCCATATCCCTCCAAACCTGTCCTATCCATATACCAGTCTAACTACTTCTTAAGAGTCTGCCTTGTTGAAGGTACACAACGACCTGCTTCTCGCCATCGACACCGGCGACTGTGCAATCCTGCTCCTTCTCGACCTCAGCGCAGCGTTCGATACAGTGGACCACACCATCCTTATTGACCGTCTCCGGTACGCATTTGGCATTGATGGCACTGCCCTGAGCTGGTTCGCTTCGTACCTCAAAGATAGGAGTTTCGCCATCAACATAGGCAGTTATTCCTCTGCTCCAGCTAGCCTCTCCTGCGGAGTTCCACAAGGCTCCATCCTAGGCCCCATTCTCTTCTCTCTATACATGCTCCCCCTTGGCCAAATCATTCAAAGGCACGGCATTTCTTTCCACTGCTATGCCGATGACACTCAGCTTTACCTCCCCCTGAAACCCAACAACCAGTCAAATTTAAACAGCCTCTTACACTGCCTTGAGGACATAAAATGTTGGATGGCACAGAACTTCCTCCAATTAAATGAGAGCAAGTCTGAGGTCATCCTATTCGCCCCCCCCCGACTCCATCAAATCGATAACAGGCAGTCTTGGAAGTCTATCCTGCCTAGTCAAACAGCATGTCAAAAACCTCGGCATGATATTTGACTCTGCATTAAAATTTGATAAGCAAGTCAACGCTGAGGGAAAAGCCAGCTTCTTCCAACTTCGAACCATAGCTAAAATCAAACCTTTCCTCCAATTCGACGACACAGAAAAAATCATTCACGCTTTCATTTCCTCCCGCCTAGACTACTGCAACTCCCTATACACTGGGATCAGCTAATCTTCCCTGTCCCGCCTGCAACTGGTCCAAAACGCCGCAGCGAGACTCCTAAAAGGGACCACATCACCCCGATTCTGGCCTCTCTCCACT
This sequence comes from Rhinoraja longicauda, assembly GCF_053455715.1. NCBI lineage: Eukaryota > Metazoa > Chordata > Chondrichthyes > Rajiformes > Arhynchobatidae > Rhinoraja > Rhinoraja longicauda. Next base: position 3,832,450 of record NC_135990.1, read on the forward strand.
GGCTCCCTGTACGGTACAGAATCAACTTCAAGCTCCTCCTATTCACGTATAAAGTCCTAAATGGACATCCCCCCCCACATCAAAAATCTTCTAACCCCCCTCTCTAACTCCAGGTCCCTCAGGTCGGCCGACTTGGGGCTACTCACTATCCCGCGGTCTAGGCTTAAGCTCGGGGGTGACCGCGCTTTTGCGGTTGCAGCTCCTAGACTGTGGAACAGCATCCCTCTCCCCATCAGAACTGCCCCCTCCATCGACTCCTTTAAGTCCAGGCTCAAAACCTATTTCTACTCCCTAGCGTTTGAGGCTCATTGAGGAGGCGCTGTGAACTGTTTGCGTGCTACTGTATGTTTCATTTTTTTCCTTAGTACCTAATCAGATGTACAGCACTTTGGTCAACGTGGGTTGTTTTTAAATGTGCTATACAAATAAAATTGACTTGACGACTTGACTTGACTAAACATTGGGATAGTCAACTACCTCCTCTGGCAGCTTGTTCCATACACCCACCACCCTTTGTGTGAAAAGGTTACCACTCAGATTCCTATTAAATCTTTTCGCCTTCACCTTAAACCTATTTCTTCTGTCCTCGATTCACCTACTCTGGGCAAGAGACTGTGTGTGTCTACCCGATCTATTCCTCTCATGAATTTTATACACCTCTATAAGGTCACTCCTCATCTTCCTGCGCTCCAAGGAATAGAGTCTCAGCCTACTCAATCTTTCCCTATCTTTCAGACCCTCTAGTCCTGGCAACATCCTCGTAAATCTTCTCTGATCCCTTTCCAGCTTGATCACTTTTGACGCAGCCTGTGTAGGAAAAATAACTGCAGATGCTGGTTTAAAATCGAAGGTAGACACAAAATGCTGGCGTAACTCAGCGGGTCAGGCAGCATCTCTGGAGAGAAGGAATGGGTGACGTTTCGGGTCGAGACCCTTCTTCAGGTCAGGTCTGAAGAAGGGTCCCGACCCGAAACGTCACCCATTCCTTCTCTCCAGAGATGCTGCCTGACCCGCTGAGTTACTCCAGCATTTTGTGTCTTCCTTTGATCCAGCTTGATTCCTCTTGCTTGTGAGTTCCAACGCATTCTCAATGTCCTTTCTGTTTGTGACCATAGTTGTTCCTTCTGCACTGTGGTGTTTCTTGGTGAAGGTCGAAGCTGCTTTGATAAATTCATTTCTATTTTATTCTGGATTGAGAAATTAAATCATATCTGACGAAGCAAAGGGAGCTCTGAGTCATCCTACCTTGAGTCAAAATACAGACAAAGCAGAGTGTTTAAAACGCACCTTCACCCAGTGAAAACATTTCACCAAAATACCTTCACATTCATTCCATCCATGTTTTTCGTAGATTGGCAAGGGTATGCAACCTTTCTGAGATTCCAATATCAGTTTAGTTTATTGTCACGTGTACCGAGGTACAGTGAAAAGCTTTTGTTGCGTGCTATCCAGTCAACGGAAAGACAATACGTGATTACAATTGAGCCGTTTACAGTATAAGAAAATAACTGCAGACGCTGGTACAAATCGAAGGTATTTATTCATAAAATGCTGGAGTAACTCAGCAGGTCAGGCAGCATCTCGGGAGAGAAGGATTGGGTGACGTTTCGGGTCGAGACCCTTCTTCAGACTGTTTACAGTGTACAGATACATGATGAGGGAATAACGTTTAGTGCAGGGTAAAGCCAGCAAACTCCGACCAAGTCACTCATGAGGTAGATAATAGCTCACACTACTCTCTTGTTATGGTAGTTGTAGTTGTGATATCATTTGTGGGCGGCACGGTGGCGCGGCGGTAGAGTTGCTGCCTCACAGCGCCAGAGACCTGGGTTCGATCCTGACTACTGATGCTATCTACATGGAGTTTGTACGTTCTCCCATGCGACCCTGTGTGGGTTCTCTCCGGGTTCCCTGGTTTCCACCCTAATGCCAAAGACGTGCAGCTTCGTAGGTTAATTGGTCTCCGTAAATTGCCCCCAGTGTGTAGGATGGGAAAGTGGGATAGCATAGAGCTAATGTACGGGTGATCGATGGATGGCAGGGACACGGTGGGCCGAAGGGCCTATTTTCACACCGTATATCCTAAACTCAAATTGAAATTGTAATAGTAAACTAGACCAAGTGGACATGTTGGGCCCAAATCTCTCCTGCATTGGTGCAGCAACTTCTCCTGCCCCCCCCTCCCCCCCACTCCACCCCCCTCAACCCCCCCTCATCCCCCCCTCATCCTCCCTCCTCCCCCCTCCCTCTCGAGGAGATAGATTTAAACTTTAAAATGTGAATAACTTTAAAAATACTACACCGATTCCAATGAAACTTTTTCCATTAACACCAAAGGGACGACGGTGAGTAAGGTGGGCTAAAATTGTCGCGCTATCGTGTACCGTTTTGGCTGTAGTTCAGGAACAAACAAACAAACAAACAAACAAACGAGAGTTTTAGTATGTAGATTATAAACGAGAGTTTGATGTATGCAAGCTGATGCTACTTGTGCAGATGTCCTCCGTCATTCAGTGTGTGAAGACATCACCCCTGTTCAACTCAGGAGTCCTCTATCCCTGTGAAGTCATCTGTAAACCAGCTATTGTTCCTCTCCTGCTGGTAACATCTGTTTTCCATTATGAGTCCCCAAACGCATTGGTCCCATGCTTTAGCGACGTCAGTGCCATGTCCCCAGGGTCTTCCAGTGAGCAGCTGCCCAGCCTCTTCCCGCCGATCTTTGCAGAAACAGTGTTGGGGAGGGAGGAGGCGAGCTGGGGGGTTGGCAAGAGCTGGGGGAAGGGAGAGGACATTGGGGAAGGGCCAGTGAGCCTACAGCAATGATAGGAATGACTCAGTACAAAAACATCAGTAAAGTATTGGAGAGTGTTGAGTATAGGAGCAAAGAGGTCTTTCTGCAGTTGTACATGGTCCGAGTGAGACCGCACCTGGAGTACTGTGTGCAGTTTTGGTCTCCAAATTTGTAAAAGGATATTCTTGCTATTGAGGGCGTGCAGCGTAGGTTTACTAGGTTAATTCCCGGAATGGCAGGACTGTCATATGTTGAAAGACTGGAGCGGCTAGGCTTGTATACACTGGAGTTTAGAAGGATTAGAGGGGATCTTATCGAAACATATAAGATTATTAAGGGGTTGGACATGTTAGAGGCAGGAAACATGTTCCCAATGTTGGGGGAGTCCAGAACCAGGGGCCACAGTTTAAGAATAAGGGGTAGGTCATTTAGAATGGAGATGAGGAAAAACGTTTTCAGTCAGAGAGTTGTGAATCTGTGGAATTCTCTGTCTCAGAAGGCAGTGGAGGCCCAAAACTGCTCACAATACTCGAAATGCAGTTTGACCAGTGCCTTGGGGCTGTAGAAAGCATCTTGTCCGGCAACATCACAATCTGGTTTGGGAACAGCTCTGCCCAGGACAGGAAGGCTCTACAGAGAGTAGTGCGTTCGGCTGAACGCACCATGGGAACTACACTCGCCCCCCTGCAGGACCTATACATCAGGAGGTGCAGATCCAGAGCAAGCAACATTATGGGGGACCCTTACCACCCCAGCAACGGACTGTTCCAGCTGCTACGGTCAGGCAAACGCCTCCGCTGTCACGCTGTGAAAACAGAGAGGATGAGACGGAGTTTCTTCCCACAGGCCATCAGGATTGTTAACTCTCATATCACCAGGGACTAAATTAATTTACTGTATTAATTTATTTTTTGTGTTTAAATTTTTTTTCTATTCTGTTTTGTAGTTTTAGCACAATCCGCAGGCGTTACCACTTTCATTTCACTGCACATCTTGTATGTGTATGTGACAAATAAACGCGACTTGACTTGACTTGGCCTTATAAAGCCTCAGCATTACATCCCTGTTTTTGTATTCTAGTCCTCTCTAAGTAATTGCTGGCATTACATTTGTTTTGTATTGTGTTGTAAATAGAGTCATAGAGTCTTACAGCGTGGGAACAATAGACAATGGACAATAGGTGCAGGAGGAGGCCATTCGGCCCTTCGAGCCAGCACCGCCATTCAATGTGATCATGGCTGATCATTCTCAATCAGTACCCCGTTCCTGCCTTCTCCCCATACCCCCTGACTCCGCTATCCTTAACAGCTCTATCCAGCTCTCTCTTGAATGCATTCAGAGAATTGGCCTCCACTGCCTTCGGAGGCAGAGAATTCCACAAATTCACAACTCTCTGACTGAAAAAGTTTTTCCTCATCTCAGTTCTAAATGGCCTACCCCTTATTCTTAAACTCCTTGTTCTATTGTCTATTGTCTAAAACATTTAATTATTATCTTAACAGATTCTGAATATTTTTGTCAAGAGAGAGTTAGATAATTAGTCAGTTCTATCAAGAGAGAGTTAGATAGAGCTCTTAAAGATGGTGGAGTCAAGGGATATGGGGAGAAGGAAGGAAGGGGGTACTGAGTGTGGATGATCAGCCATGATTACGGTGAATGGCGGTGCTGGCTCGAAGGGCCGAATGGTCTACTCCTGCACCTATGGTCTATTGTCTATTGTTTATTACCTCAGAAGTTGCAGCCGTTATTTACCGAGATCTGTATTTTTTTGTACTGACAGGAATTTGGGAAACGTTTGGCCAATGTAAAGGAGGCTGGCGATCCCTTGGAAGGTCTCTCCTTCTCCCGTCGTGACCCATCTCCAGCATGGAGGGCTGGCACCTAGTCCGAGTGCAGGCACGTCTCTGAATTGCAGCACAAATGGTGAGCAAACTGCACGGATTTCCTTGCAAGACCCCACACACCGTCCCTGCAGGGGTCTGCCCGCACTCCCACCATCCTGAAGACGAGAGAGAAAACAAATGCCAAATAGAGACAAACTGGTTTAACCAGTGGCTCTAACCAGTGCCTGGAAACAAATCCTACAATGGAGCCTTTCATCATTCCATTGCGTTTTATCTATTGTGTGAGATGAGCAAAAGAGTATAGAAGTTGGGAGGTCATGTTGAAGTTGTCTAAGATGTTGGTGAAGCCATATGCAGAGTATTGTGTTCAGATTTGATCGCCATGTTATAGGAAAGATGTTGTCAAGCTTGAAAGAGTTTAGTGACATTTTACCAGGATGTTAGACAATAGACAATCGGTGCAGGAGGAGGCCATTCGGCCCTTTGAGCCAGCACCGCCATTCAATGTGATCACGGCTGATCATTCTCAATCAGTACCCCGTTCCTGCCTTCTCCCCATACCCCCTGACTCCGCTATCCTTAAGAGCTCTATCAACCTCTCTCTTGAATGCATTCAGAGAATTGGCCTCCACTGCCTGAGGCAGAGAATTCCACAGATTTACAACTCTCTGACTGAAAAAGCTTTTCCTCATCTCCGTTCTAAATGGCCTATCCCATACTTTTAAACTGTGGCCCCTGGTTCTGGACTCCCCCAACATTGGGAACATGTTTCCTGCCTCTAACGTGTCCAACCCCTTAATAATCTTATATGTCTTGATAAGATCCCCTCTCATCCTTCTAAATTCCAGTGTATACAAGAATTTGCCAGGACTCAAGTGACTGAGCTTCAGGGAGAGGTTGGACAGGCTACGGCTTTATTCCTTGGATAGCAGGAGGATGAGGGGTGATATTATGGAGGTGTACAAAATCATGAAAGCAATAGTTCGGGCAAACTCACAAACGTCTTTTTGCCCAGAGTAGGGCAATCGAGAACCAGAGGACATAGGTTTAAGGTGAGAGGGGAAAGATTTAATGGGAATCTGACGGGGTAATATTTTTACACAAAAGGTGGTAGGTGTATGGAATGTGCTGCCAGAGGAGGTAGTTGAGGCAGGGACTATCGCAATGTTTAAGAAACATTTGGACATAGAAACATAAACATAGAAAATAGGTGCAGGATGAGGCCATTTGGCCCTTCGTGCCAGCACCGCCATTCTTTGTGATCATGGCTGATCGTCCACAATCAATAACAAATAATCAGTAAGATACATGGAATAGGGTGGGTTTAAGGGGATTTACCTTTCCGAAAGGTACGTCCTTCTATTCTGAGGATATGGCCTCAGGTCCTAGACTCTCCCACCAGTGGAAACATCCTCTCCACATCCACTCTATCCAGGCCTTTCACTGTGCAGTAAGTTTCAATGATGTCCCCCCTCATCTTCTACTTAATTAATTCAGCTCGATCTTCGCACCAGACCCTTGATTCTTTACTATCGACACAAAATGCCCGTTTAATTGCCATTGCCTTACTCCTCTTTACAAATGATCTTGTCTCTGTTTATTGGGGTCCCACAAGTGCCTTTGATTACTGTTTCCTTGTCAACCGCCTACAGTTTAAGAATAAGGGGTAGGCCATTTAGAACGGAGATGACGAAAAACTTTTTCACTCAGAGAGTTGTAAATCTGTGGAATTCTCTGCCTCAGAAGGCAGTGGAGGCCAATTCTCTGAATGCATTCAAGAGAGAGCTTGAATTGGGCGGCACGGTGGCGCAGTGGTAGAGTTGCTGCCTTACAGCGAATGCAGCGCCAGAGACTCAGGTTTGATCCTGACTACAGGCGCCGTCTGTACGGAGTTTGTACGTTCTCCCTGTGACCTGCGTGGGTTTTCTTCGAGATCTTCGGTTTCCTCCCACACTCCAAAGACGTACAGGTATGTAGGTTAATTGGCTGGGCAAATTTAAAAATTGTCCCTAGTGGGTGTAGGATAATGTTAGTGTGCGGGGATCGCTGGGCGGCGCGGACCCGGTGGGCCGAAGGGCCTGTTTCTGCACTGTATCTCTAAATCTAAAATCTAAAAAGAGATAGATATAGCTCTGAATGATAGCGGAGTCAGGGGTTATGGGGGGGAAGGCAGGAATGGGGTACTGATTGAGAATGATCAGCCATGATCACATTGAATGGTGGTGCTGGTCCGAAGGGCCGAATGGCCTCCTCCTGCACCTATTGTCTAGACCCCTATAGGCCTGTATAGAGTGGACGTGGAGAGGATGTTTCCACCAAAGATACTAGAGGAGCAAGATAGACCACTCGACCCTAAAAACCGTAGTACGTCATGACGCCATTTTAGTAGGCAGACACTTGCAGAAACATTTAAAAAGAAAAATAACAAAAATCTGTGAATTGATAGATGAGATATATTCTGCATTTTAATGGTATCATCACACACACTGTTCCCCCAAAACACTGATTACACTGCGAGAGGCATAGCGAACGGCGGGTTTTGACAATAGACAATTGGTGCAGGAGGAGGCCATTCGGCCCTTCGAGCCAGCACCGCCATTCAATGTGATTATGGCTGATCATTCACAATCAGTACCCCGTTCCTGCCTTCTCCCCATACCCCCTGACTCCGCTATCCTTAAGAGCTCTATCTAGCTCTCTCTTGAATGCATTCAGAGAATTGGCCTCCACTGCCTTCTGAGGCAGAGAATTCCACAGATTCACAACTCTCTGACTGAAAAAGTTTTTCCTCATCTCAGTTCGATATGGCCTACTCCTTATTCTTAAACTGTGGCCCCTTGTTCTGGATTCCCCCAACATTGGGAACATGTTTCCTGCCTCTAACGTGTCCAACCCCTTAATAATCTTATACGATTCGATAAGATCTCCTCTCATCCTTCTAAATTCCAGTGTATACAAGCCTAGTCGCTCCAGTCTTTCAACATATGACAGTCCCGCCATTCCGGTAATTAACCTAGTAAACCTACTCTGCACGCCCTGAATAGCAAGAGCCTGCTAAAATGGCAGCCTTTACGCTACTTTGCGGACTACACTTCAGTATAGGTGGCGGCACGGTGGCGCAACGGTAGAGTTGCTGCTTTACAGCGAATGCAGCGCCGGAGACTCAGGTTCGATCCTGACTACGGGTGCTGCACTGTAAGGAGTTTGTACGTTCTCCCCGTGACCTGCGTGGGTTTTCTCCGAGATCTTCGGTTTCCTCCCACACTCCAAAGACGTACAGGTATGTAGGATAATTGACTGGGTAAATGTAAAAATTGTCCCTAGTGTGTGTAGGATAGTGTTAATGTGCGGGGATCGCTGGGCGGCGCGGACTTGGTGGGCCGAAAAGGCCTGTTTCCGCGCTGTATCTGAAATATAAAAAATATAAAAATATGAAATATAGGCGATTTCAACGTAGTGGTCTATCTTGTTCCCCTAGTATCTTTGGTTTCCACCAATGGGAGAGCTAGGACTTAGGGCCCTCTTGTGTAATATATGCAAAAAGAGTTTCACTCTGCAGTTGTACATGTGACTAATAAAGCTCTAGTGAACTATTGAGTCGTAGCCTCAGAATAAAAGGACGTTCCTTTAGGAAGGAGATGAGGAGGAATTTCTTGAGTCAGAGGGTGGTGAATCTGTGGAATTCGTCACAGAAGGCTGTGGAGGCCAAGTCAGTGTATATCTTTAAGGCCGAGATAGATAGATTCTTGATTAGTAAGTGTGTCAGGGGTTAAGGGGAGAAGGCAGGAGAATGGGGTTGGGAGGGAGAGATAGATCAGCCATGACAGAATGGTGGTGAGGACTTGCTGGGCCAAATGGCCTCATTTAATAATAATAATAATAATGCATTACATTTATATAGCGCTTTTCTAATCACTCAAAGACGCTTTACAGGGTTTACTAAAACATAGAAAATAAAATAAATAGATAAATAAGTAAACGAACTGAAAAGGAAAAAGAAGGTGAGGTGACGGTCAGTGATTGAAGGCAGTGCTGAACAGGTGAGACTTCAGTGATGTTTTGAATGAGGTGAGTGAGGAGTCGTCTCTGACGGTTTGGGGTAGTGAGTTCCAGAGTGTGGGAGCAGCGATGGAGAAAGCCCTGACACGGTGGCACAGAGGTAGAGTTGCTGCCTTACAGCGAATGCATCGCCGGAGACTCAGGTTCGATCCTGACTACGGGCGCCGTCTGTACGGAGTTTGTACGTTCTCCCCGTGACCTGCGTGGGTTTTCTCCGAGATCTTCGGTTTCCTCCCACACTCCAAAGACGTACAGGTATGCAGGTTAATTGACCGGGTAAATGTAAAAATTGTCCCTAGTGTGTGTAGGATAGTGTTAGTGTGCGGGGATCGCTGGGGCGGCGCGGACTCGGTGGGCCGAAGGGCCTGTTTCCGCGCTGTATCTCTAAAAATAAAAAAAATTCTGCTCCTGGAACATTTGAACTTATCAACTCTGCTGGTTTCGCTTCAGGCGGGGAACAGTTTGGAGCGAGGAGCAGCATGTCTCACGAGGCTTTCCCCGATTGTCTGGCGCTTCCCACACTCGAGCCTGAAAGGATGGTCAGGCGGCAAGCCAGCCTGCCAACAGGTATGAGGACCCTGTTACCGACCGCATTCTTCTCTCTGACCTGCTCGTTGTTGCATGCAAACTGTGATGCCTGTAGGTGCTTATTCACCGACATTGCACCGCACCACTGCTGCCTCACAGCTCCAGCAAGCCTCCTCTGGCACTCTAACCTCGGGCACTTGCTGTACAGAATCCATACGTTTCGGTCCATGAAGCCCGGATTCCCTTCGGTGCTGCAGTTTCTTCCCACGTTCAAAGAAAGTGATGCCAGTTGGTAGGTTCATTTGCACAAGACAATGGGCGGCAGTGGTGGAGTTGACGCCTTACAGCGCCAGAGACCCGGGTTCGATCCTTGTATGTAGTTTGCACGTTCTCCCCGTGTCCACATGCATTTTCTCCGGATGCTCTTGGTTCCTCCCACATTCCCAAGACATGTGGGTTTGTCGGTGTGTAAGACGGAACTGCAGATGCTGGTTCAAACCGAAGACAGTCTGAAGAAGGGTCTCGACCCGAAACGTCACCCATTCCTTCTCTCCTGAGATGCTGCCTGACCTCCTGAGTTACTCCAGCATTTTGTGCACAAAAAGTTGGAGTAACTCAATTAGGCAGCATCTCTGGAGAGAAGGAATGGGTGACGTTTTGGGTCGAGACCCTTCTTCACACTGGTTAGGGATAAGGGAAACAAGAGATATAGACGGTGATGTGGAGAGATAAATAGACAATAGACAATAGGTGCAGGTGTAGGCCATTCGGCCCTTCGAGCTAGCACCACTATTCATCATATCATATATATACAGCCGGAAACAGGCCTTTTCGGCCCTCCAAGTCCGTGCCGCCCAGTGATCCCCGTACATTAACACTATCCTACACCCACTAGGGACAATTTTTTACATTTTACCCAGCCAATTAACCTACATTCCTGTACGTCTTTGGAGTGTGGGAGGAAACCGAAGATCTCGGAGTAAACCCACGCAGGTCACGGGGAGAACGTACAAACTCCTTACATCAATGTGATCATGGCTGATCATTCTCAATCAGTACCCCGTTCCTGGCTTCTCCCCATACCCCCTGACTCCGCTATCCTTAAGAGCTCTATCTAGCTCTCTCTTGAATAGCATTCAGAGAATTGGCCTCCACTGCCTTCTGAGGCAGTGAATTCCACAGATTTACAACTCTCTGACTGAAAAAGTTAAACACAAAAAGCTGGAGTAACTCAGCGGGACAGGCAGCATCTCTGGAGAGAAGGAATGGGTGACGTTTTGGGTCGAGACCCTTCTTCACACTGGTTAGGGATAAGGGAAACGAGAGATATAGACGGTGATGTGGAGAGATAAAGCACAATGAATGAAAGATCTGCAAAAGAGTAACTGCGATAAAGGAAATAGGCCATTGTTAGCTGTTTGTAGGGCAGAACACCTTCACTCAGCCCGCCTGAACCATCCTGATCTCCCGGTTGCTGGACACTTTAATTCCCCTTCCCATTCCCACACTGACCTTTCTGTCCTCGGTCTCCTCCATTGTCAGAGCGAGGCTAAACGCAAATTGGAGGAACAGCATCTCATATTTCGCTTGGGCAGCTTACACCCCAGTGGTATGAATATTGATTTCTCTCACTTCAGGTAGCCCCGGCATTCCCTCTCTCTCCATCCCTCCCCCACCCAAGGCGCACCAGCTTCTCGTTCTCACCCAACAAACAGCTAACAACGGCCCGTTTCCTTTATCGTCGTTACTTTTTTGCAGATCTTTCATTCATTGTTCTTTATCTCTCTACACCACCATCTATATCTCTCGTTTCCCTTATCCCTGACCAGTCTGAAGAAGGGTCTCGACCCGAAAGATCACCCATTCCTTCTCTCCAGAGATGCTGCCTGTCCCGCTTTGTGTCCATCTTCGGGTTTGTAGATTAATTGACTTCTGTAAATTGACCCTAGAGTGTAGGAAAGAACTACTGCATGGGGTGATTGTTGGTCGGCACGGACTCGGTGGGCCAATCGAGCTCTTTGCGTCTTTTCATTTGGTAAACCAGCATCTGCAGTTCCTTGTTTGTACTGGTTGGTCGGTGACTGACTGCTCTGAAAGGGAGAAAAAAAGATATATGTAAAGCAATCATATATGTAGAGCTCCTCCAACCTCATCCATTGCATCCGCTGCTCAAGATGTCAACTTCTTTACATCGGCGAAACCAAACACAGGCTCGGCGATCGTTTCGCTCAACACCTTCGCTCAGTCTGCCTTAACCAACCTGATCTCCCGGTGGCTGAGCACTTCAACTCCCCCTCCCACTCCCAGTCTGACCTTTCTGTCATGGGCCTCCTCCAGTGCCATAGTGAGGCCCACCGAAAATTGGAGGAACAGCACCTCATATTTCGCTTGGGCAGCTTGCAGCCCAGCGGTATGAACATTGACTTCTCCAACTTTAGATAGTTCCTCTGTCCCTCTCTTCCCCTCCCCCTTCCCAGTTCTCCCTCTATCTTCCTGTCTCCACTTATATCCTTCCTTTGTCCCGCCCCCCTGACATCAGTCTGAAGAAGGGTCTCGACCCGAAACGTCACCCATTCCTTCTCTCCTGAGATGCTGCCTGACCTGCTGAGTTACTCCAGCATTTTGTGAAATAAATACCTTCAATTTGTACCAGCATCTGCAGTTATTTTCTTACACTATATGTAAAGCAAAATTCATACTGCTGTCTGAGCCATCTGTTTGGGTCAAAATAGAACAGTAGGTTGCAAAGTAGGTGGCAATTTAAAGTCCAGAAAATACCCAAGTCATCGAAAAATCAATGTGGTGAAATTGGGCTCCGCTACACTGCACGTACCAACTTAACCCGTTAATTGCTGGATATCATGAGGGGTTTAGCTTCATTCCATTTACAACACCACTCATCCTACCCTCTATAAGTTTGCCCCAAGGTCTTTGGAGTGTAGGAGGAAACCGGCGCACCTGGAGTAACCCCACTTGGTCACGGGGAGAATGTACAAAGTCCGCAGACAGCACCCATTGTCGGGATTGAACCCGGGTCTAGAAACATAGAAAATAGGTGCAGGAGTAGGCCATTCGGCCCTTCGAGCCTGCACCGCCATTCAATATGATCATGGCTGATCATCCAACTCAGTATCCTGTACCTGCCTTCTCTCCATACCCCCTGATCCCTTTAGCCACAAGGGCCACATCTAACTCCCTCTTAAATATAGCCAATGAACTGGCCTCAACTACCCTCTGTGGCAGAGAATTCCACAGATTCACCACTCTCTGTCTCCGGCGCTGGAAGGCAGCGACTCTACCACTCTGCCTCTGTGCCACCCCTTGCAGCACTGCTGTGCCAACCTTCCAGCACTCTGGCCTAGGACTCTTACTCTCTCACGATCGGGAAGAAGCATTCATCTTTCCTTGCATCATCATAGCCTTTACAAGAATGGAACCTTGTACCGAAAACCCACCTCACACCGATCAAATCCGAGGTCAAAATACGGGAGTCTGAAGAAGAGTCTCGACCCGAAACGTCATCCATTCCTTCTCTCCCAAGATGCTGCCCGTCCCGCTGAGTTACTCCAGCTTTTTGTGTTTACCTTTGAATTACTAGTTTGTCTCGGTATTTGTCCTTTTAAAGTGACTCCATACATATTAATTCAGATGTTTCTTGCTCTCAGGAGCAACTGTAACTGTAATTCTTTTTTGTGCACAATCCGCAGGCATTGCCACTTTCATTTCACTGCACATCGTGTATGTGTATGTGACAAATAAACTTGACTTGACTTCATTGAAGCTTTGCAGCCATATGTGTGGGAAGGAACTGCAGATGCTGGTTTAAACCGAAGACAGACGCAAAATGCTGGAGTAACTTAGCGGGACAAGTAGCGTCTCTGGAGTGAAAGAATGGGTGACGTTTCGGGTCGAGACCCTTCTCCAGTCTGAAGAAGGGTCTCAACCCGAAACGTCACCCATTCCTTCTCTCCAGGGATGCTAACTGTCCCACTGAGTTACTCCAGCATTTTGTGTCTATCTTTACAGGTGTATGTTACCTGTGTTCATGTGGCATAAGGTGTTTTTAATGTATCAATTACTTTTCTTTAGGACATCAAAGCTCAGTACTGGACTGATGAGGATTCTGATGGGGACAATGACTCTGATGAGTTTCTGTATGGTGTGCAGGTAAGCAACTTTGATAATGGTCACAGACAATAGGCAATAGGTGCAGGAGTAGGCCATTCAGCCCTTCGAGCCAGCACCGCCATTCAATGCGATCATGGCTGATCACTCTCAATCAGTACCCCGTTCCTGCCTTCTCCCCATACCCCCTCACTCCGCTATCCTTAAGAGCTCTATCCAGCTCTCTCTTGAAAGCATCCAACGAACTGGCCTCCACTGCCTTCTGAGGCAGAGAATTCCACACCTTCACCACCCTCTGACTGAAAAAGTTCTTCCTCATCTCCGTTCTAAATGGCCTACCCCTTATTCTCAAACTGTGGCCCCTTGTTCTGGACTCCCCCAACATTGGGAACATGTTATCTGCCTCTAATGTGTCCAATCCCCTAATTATCTTATATGTTTCAATAAGATCCCCCCTCATCCTTCTAAATTCCAGTGTATACAAGCCCAATCGCTCCAGCCTTTCAACATACGACAGTCCCGCCATTCCGGGAATTAACCTAGTGAACCTACGCTGCACGCCCTCCATAGCAAGAATATCCTTCCTCAAATTTGGAGACCAAAACTGCACACAGTACTCCAGGTGCGGTCTCACCAGGGCCCGGTACAACTGTAGAAGGACCTCTTTGCTCCTATACTCAACTCCTCTTGTTACGAAGGCCAACATTCCATTGGCTTTCTTCACTGCCTGCTGAACCTGCACGCTTCCTTTCATTGACTGATGCACTAGGACACCCAGATCTCGTTGAACTCCCCCTCCTCCTAACTTGACACCATTCAGATAATAATCTGCCTTTCTATTCTTACTTCCAAAGTGAATAACCTCACACTTATAGAGTCGGACAGTGTGGAAACAGGCCTTTCGGCCCAACTTGCCCACACCAACCAACTTGCCCCACCTACACTAGTCCCACCTACCTGGGTCTGGCCCATATCCCTCAAACCCTGTCCAACCCATGTACCAGTCTAAATGTTTCTTAAACGTTGTGATAGTACCAGCCTCAACTACCTCCTCCAGCAGCTCGTTCCATTCGCTGCGAGGAGGATGCTAGGAGGCTGCAGAGTGACTTGGATAGATTAGGCGAGTGGGCAAATGCATGGCAGATGCAATATAATGTGGATAAATGTGAGGTTATCCACTTTGGCGGCAAGAACAGGAAAGCAGAGTATTACCTGAATGGTGACCGATTGGGAGAAGGGGAGATGCAACGTGACCTGGGTATCATGGTGCACCAGTCATTGAAAGCAAGCATGCAGGTGCAGCAGGCAGTGAAGAAAGCGAATGGTATGTTGGCATTCATAGCAAGAGGATTTGAGTTTAGGAGCAGGGAGGTTCTGCTGCAGTTGTACAGGGCCTTGGTGAGACCGCACCTGGAGTATTGTGTGCAGTTTTGGTCTCCTAACCTGAGGAAAGACGTTCTTGCCTTAGAGGGAGTACAGAGAAGGTTCACCAGATTAATCCCTGGGATGGCGGGATTTGCATATGAGGAAAGACTGGATAGACTGGGCTTGTACTCGCTGGAATTTAGAAGACTGAGGGGGGATCTTATAGAAACATATAAAATTCTTAAGGGGTTGGAGAGGCTAGATGCGGGAAGATTGTTCCCGATGTTGGGGGAGTCCAGAACCAGGGGTCACAGCTTAAGGATAAGGGGGAAGTGTTTTAGGACCGAGATGAGAAAACATTTCTTCACACAGAGAGTGGTGAGTCTGTGGAATTCTCTGCCACAGAAGGTAGTTGAGGCCAGTTCATTGGCTATATTTAAGAGGGAGTTAGATGTGGCCCTTTTTGCTAAAGGGATCAGGGGGTATGGAGAGAAGGCAGGTACAGGCTACTCAGCTGGATGATCAGCCATGATCATATTGAATGGTGGTGCAGGCTCGAAGGGCCGAATGGCCTACTCCTGCACCTATTTTCTATGTTTCTATCTATGTTTCTATGTTTCTATTCACCCACCTGGCTTTATGAAAAAATAAAGTTACCTCACAGGTTCCCATTAATTCTTTCCCCCTCACCTTAAATCTATGTTGTGAGGTTCTCGATTTCCCCTACTCTGGGCAAAGGACTGTGCAAATTCACCCCCTAACCAAAAACATATCACTTAACTTTCAACATTTGCCAAGCCAATTAACCTACAAACCTGCACGTCTTTGGAGTGTGGGAGGAAACCGAAGATCTCGGAGAAAACCCACGCAGGTCACGGGGAGAACGTACAAACTCCGTACAGACGGCGCCCGTAGTCAGGATCGAACCTGAGTCTCCAGCGCTGCATTCGCTGTAAGGCAGCAACTCTACCGCTGCGCCACCGTGCCGCACAAGGACTGTTCATTTACTCAAACTATTCCTCTCATGATTTTGTACACCTCTATAAGATCACCACCCCTCATCCTCCTGCGCTCCGAGGAATAAAGTCCTGGTCTGCTCAACCTCTCCCTGTAGCTCAGGCCTCCAGCCCTGGCAACACCCTCATGAATCTTCTATGGACCCTTTCAACCTTGGCAACAACTTTCCTGTAACATAGAGCCCCAAAACTGAAGATAATACTCTATATGTGGCCTCACCAATATCTTATATAATTGGAACATATCCTCCCAGCTTCTATATACAGTACTCTGACTGATGAAGGCCAATGTGCCAAAAGCCTTTTTAACCACTCTATCTACCTGTGATGCCACTTTCAAGGAACTACGTACCTGTACTCCAAGTGGTACCATAGGGCCTGTTTCCATGGTGTTTGACTCTACAGTATGACTCTCTAATACCCAATAGTCCAGGACATCTGCCTTCCTGTATCACCATGATGCTAGATTATCAGAAATTTACCGCCTCTCATATTTCTCATTATCAGGAGGCCATTCGGCCCGCTACCCATGCTAGCTCTCAGAGCAGCTCATCAATCCCATTCCTCTATATATTTCACTGAAACATACATTTCTATCAACTTCTTAATTTTCTAGTTACGAAACGATAGAATATTTTTCCCGTGAGATTGGGGGGGATCGCCATGAGGGGGGAGGGGGAGAACAAAAATATGAGCCGGCGTGCTTGGTAATGTTTTGAAGATTCATGAGGGTGTTGCCAGGGCTGGAGGCCTGAGCTATAGGGAGAGGTTGAGCAGACCAGGACTTTATTCCTCGGAGCGCAGGAGGATGAGGGGTGATCTCATAGAGGTGCACAAAATCACGAGAGGAATAGTTGGAGTAAGTGCACAGTCCTTGGGCGGCACGGTGGCGCAGCGGTAGAGTTGCTGCCTTACAGCGAATGCAGCGCTGGAGACTCAGGTTCGATCCTGACTACGGGCGCCGTCTGTACGGAGTTTGTACGTTCTCCCCGTGACCTGCGTGGATTTTCTCCGAGATCTTCGGTTTCCTCCCACACTCCAAAGACGTACAGTTATGCAGGTTAATTGGCTGGGTGAATGTAAAGATTATCCCTAGTGGGTGTAGGATAGTGTTAATGTGCGGGGATCGCTGGGCGGCGCGGACCCGGTGGGCCGAAGGGCCTGTTTCTGCGCTGTATCTCTAAATCTAAAATCTAAACGTTGTCAGCGTTGTAGGTGGCTGCTATTTGCATACATTGGGTCCGCAAGCAAAGAATTTCACTGTGCCTGGTCACATGTGACAATAGAAGTATTCCATTCCATTCCATTCTTCAGACTGAAGAAGGCTCTCGAAAGCAAGACGCAACTTATTTCTTTCTGAACCGCTGAGTAACTCCAGCTTTTTGTGTCTATCTCACTGAAATTTGAACTGTGTTACACAGAATATGAAACAGCACGGCATAGGAACAAGTCCTCCAGTCTCCTGTCATGGGCCTCCTCCAGTGCCATAGTGAGGCCCACCGGAAATTGGAGGAACAGCACCTCATATTTCGCCTGGGCAGCTTGCAGCCCAGTGGTATGAACATCGACTTCTCCAACTTTAGATAGTTCCTCTGTCCCTCTCTTCCCCTCCCCCTTCCCAGATCTCCCTCTATCTTCCTGTCTCCACCTATATCCTTCCTTTGTCCCGCCCCCCTGACATCAGTCTGAAGAAGGGTC
The DNA here is from genome assembly GCF_053455715.1 of Rhinoraja longicauda. Lineage (NCBI taxonomy): Eukaryota > Metazoa > Chordata > Chondrichthyes > Rajiformes > Arhynchobatidae > Rhinoraja > Rhinoraja longicauda. The sequence continues at coordinate 3,849,876 of NC_135990.1, forward strand.
TCGACCCGAAACGTCGCCCATTCCTTCTCTCCTGAGATGCTGCCTGACCTGCTGAGTTACTCCAGCATTTTGTGAATAAATACCTTCAGTCTAAATGTCAGTGCCAAATGTGATGCCAAATGAAATTAATCTCCTCTACCTGCATATGGTCCATATCTCTCCACTCCCGCCATATCCACCTGCCTGTCTAAAAGCCTCTAAAATGGCTGTAAAGTTATCTGTCTCCACCACTACCCCTGATGTGGCGTTTCATTTAGTATGTTCCTTTCTGTTTAGATATAGAAAATGCATGGTACTATTTCACTTAAGGTAGACACAAAATGCTGGAGTAACTCAGCGGGTCAGGCAGCATCTCTGGAGAGAAGGAATGGGTGACGTTTCGGGTCAAGACCCTTCTTCAGACCTATTTTATTGACTGTGTTCATGAATAACAAAGGGGTTTTCCACAAATAACTCCAGCAACAAACACAAATATACTTGACAATCAAGTAAGTGGAAGGACTGCTTAAACTCGGAGAACTGTGAGGAAAGATTGGAGCGACCAGGCTTGTATACACTGGAATTTAGAAGGATGAGAGGGGATCTTATCGAAACGTATAAGATTATTAAGGGGTTGGACACGTTAGAGGCAGGAAACATGTCCCCAATGTTGGGGGAGTCCAGAACAAGGGGCCACAGTTTAAGAATAAGAGGTAGGCCATTTAGAACGGAGATGAGGAAAAACTTTTTCAATCAGAGAGTTGTGAATCTGTGGAATTCTCTGCCTCAGAAGGCAGTGGAGGCCAATTCTCTGAATGCATTCAAGAAAGAGCTAGATAGAGCTCTTAAGGATAACGGAGTCAGGGGGTATGGGGAGAAGGCAGGAACGGGGTACTGATTGAGAATGATCAGCCATGATCACATTGAATGGCGGTGCTGGCTCGAAGGGCCGAATGGCCTACTCCTGCACCTATTGTCTATTGAGATGTGCAAGTCCCATTTATTTCCCCCCAAGCTCTCATGACCAATAAAAATACTTAAATATTTAATGAGTCATCACTTGATAATGGTAAAAACCTCTGGTGTATGGTTTAACATCCAGTCACTGTGCTCTGTTGAGAGGCCACAGATGATATCCTTTTGTGACAGAACGTTAAGTAAACTATGCAGCATGATTTGCACTGAACTGTGGAGATGTCAGACGAGGGCCGATGATGGTTGATTCATCGCTCGGGTTCTTGCCTTGGATTTCCATTCGGTTAGAGTGAAAAGGGGCAAGTTCCAATTCCACATGTACTTCAACAAGAGACTACATTGTGTGGAAACAAAGAAATGCAGATTGGACACAAAGTGCTGGAGTAACTCAGCAGGTCAAGCAGCATCTCTGGAGAACATGGATAGATGACACTTCGAGACAGTCTGAAACATCACCTTCTTATTCAGTCTGAAACATCACCTATCTATAGATAACATAACAACACTTTATTGTCACTCGGCACAACACCGAGCGAAATTTCAGCAGTCACACAAAATACAGCAAAAAGAAAAGAACACAGGACACCCGACCCCAACACAAACATCCATCACAGTGACTCCAAACACCCCCTCACTGTGATGGAGGCAACAAAACTTCCCCTCTCTTCCCCCCGCACCCACGGACAGGCAGCTCGACCCCTACCGAGGCAAACGACACGCACAGCCCCCGCAAGGGGATGGAAGGCCCCCCGGCCGAGCCGCCCCGGGCACCGAAACGTCCCGTGGCCGCACCGGGCGATGTGACTATCCTCAGTTTAAACCTGCATCTGCTGTTCCTTCCTACACATCACCTATCAATATATCTCTACATCATGTAGGAGAATAACTGCAGATGCTGGTACAAATCGAAGGTATCACAAAATGCTGGAGTAACTCAGCAGGTCAGGCAGCATCTAGGAGAGAGGGAATGGGTGACGTTTCGGGTCGAGACGTCGGGTCGAGACATCTCTACATCATAGTCCTTTATCTCTCCACATCATCGTCTATATCTCTCGTTTCCCTTATACCTAACCAGTCTGAAGAAGGGTCTCGACCCGAAAGGTCACCCATTCCTTCTCTCCAGAGATGCTGCCTGACCTGCTGTGTTACTCCAGCACTCTGTGAAACATCAGCTATCCATGTTCTCCAGAGATGCTGCCTGACCCGCTGAGTTACTCCAGCTTTTTGTACCAATCTATGTTCTATCCATTAAAAACAAATGAAAAAAAACAAAAAACGTGTGCCTGGCAACATGTTTGTCAGCATTAAATTCCATTAGCGTCCTATCCACCAGAGCTAAGATGATTTGCACTCTGTTAATCACTTGGTCAGCCTTGTGTGTTTACTTAACCACGCTTGGATCGTTTTTTCCAAAACCCATTGTGGGTTTTACAATGCCTGTTTGATTTGTCATAGCTGGGACAAAGCAGAATTCATTCTGAATTCCACAGTCCGCCCTATCTCCGGCTGCCTACTGTAGACACAAAATGCCTGAGTAACCCGTGAGTAATAAGGGCAGCCCGGTGGCACAGCGGCAGAGTTGCTGGCTTACAGTACTTACAGCGCCGGAGACCCAGGTTCAATCCGGACTACGGATACTGTCTGTACGGAGTTATTTATTCACAAAGTGCTGGAGTAACTCAGCGGGTCAGGCAGCATCTCAGGAGAGAAGGAATGGGTGACGTTTCGGGTCGAGACCCTTCTTCAGTCTGTACGGAGTTTGTACGTTCTCCCCGTGACCTGCGTGGGTTTTCTTTGAGATCTTTGGTTTCCTCCCACACTCCAAAGACGTACCGGTATGTAGGTACATTAGCTTGGTAAATGTAAAAATTGTCCCTAGTGGGTGTAGGGTAGTGTTAATGATCACTGGTCGGCGCGGACCCGATGGGCCGAAGGGCCAGTTTCTGCTCTGTATCTCTAAAACTAAACTAAAACTCAGAGGGACAGGCAGCATCTCTGGATAAAAGGAATGGGTGACGTTTTAGGCTGAGACCCTTCTGCAGACTGAATACATGTGTAGGAAGGAACTGCATATGCTTGTTTACACCGAGATAGACACAAAATGCCTGAGTAACTCAGCGGGACAGGCAGCATCTCTGGGTAGAAGGAATGGTTGACTTTTTGGGCCAAGACCCTTCTTCAGACTGAGGATGGTGAGTGGGTGGAATGTGCTATCAGTAGTAGTAGAAGAGGCCGATACGATAGTGGCATTTAAGAGACTTTTGGATGGGCATATGGATATAGACAATAGACAATAGGTGCAGGAGGAGGCCATTCGGCCCTTCGAGCCAGCACCGCCATTCAATGTGATCATGGCTGATCATTCTCAATCAGTACCCCGTTCCTGCCTTCTCCCCATACCCTCTGACTCCGCTATCCTTATGAGCTCTATCTAGCTCTCTCTTGAATGCATTCAGAGAATTGCCCCCCACTGCCTTCTGAGGCAGAGAATTCCACAGATTCACAACTCTCTGACTGAAAATGTTTTTCCTCATCTCAGTTCTAAATGGCCTACCCCTTATTCTTAAACTGTGGCCCCTTGTTCTGGACTCCCCCACCATTGAGAACATGTTTCCTGCCTCTAACGTGTCCAACCCCTTAATAATCTTATATATTTCGATAAGATCTCCTCTCATCCTTCTAAATTCCAGTGTATACAAGCCTAGTCGCTCCAGTCTTTCAACATATGAAAGTCCCGCCAGTCCGGGAATTAACCTAGTAAACCTACGCTGCACAATCTCAATAGCAAGAATATCCTTCCTCTAATTTGGAGACCAAAACTGCACACAGTACTCCAGGTGTGGTCTCACTAGGGCCCTGTACAACTGCAGAAGGACCTCTTTGCTCCTATACTCAACTCCTCTTGTTATGAAGGCCAACATTCCATATGCAGGGACTGACGGGATATGAACTATGTGCAGGCAGATAAGAATTGGTCAGCATCATGTTTGGCACAGAAATTGTGGGCCAAAGGACCTGATCTTGTGATGTACTGTTTTAAGTTCCATATCCTTAATGGTGTAAAGATTAATGGAGCATTGTTTGTTCGGGAAGGTTTCTTTGGAATTTAAACTAAGGTACCTCCGAACATCTTTTAGACAAACTGGAACTTTCCTAATGAATCAATCATGAGCCAATTGTTACTTTTGCAAGCATTGGACACTTTCCAAAGCCGGGTGATTTGTTGTACGGGTCAATGAATACAAAAGAACCTTTTATCAACTTTATTACAGCTCAGCAGTTTCTCTTCTGCATTAATGGATGGAAATGAGCAATAGACTTACAGCTACTTCTGAGGTCAGGACAATGTAGTAATGACCTAGGCAGCACGGTGGCACAGCGGTAGAGTTGCTGCCTTACAGCACTTGCAACGCCGGAGACCTGGGTTCGATCCCGACTTCGGGTGCAAATGTACACCGATCGGCCAAAACATTATGACCACTGACAGGTGAAGTGAATAACATTGATTATCTTGTTACAATGGCACCTGTCAAGGGGTGGGATGTATTAGACAATAGACAATAGACAATAGGTGCAGGAGGAGGCCATTCGATTCGGCCCTTCGAGCCAGCACCGTCATTCAATGTGATCATGGCTGACCATTCTCAATCAGTACCCCGTTCCTGCCATCTCCCCATACCCCATGACTTCGCTATCCTTAAGAGCTCTATCTAGCTCTCTCTTGAATGCATTCAGAGAATTGGCCTCCACTGCCTACTGAGGCAGAGAATTCCACAGATTCACAATTCTCTGTCTGAATTTTTTTTTCCTCATTTCAGTTCTAAATGGCCTACCCCTTATTCTTAAACTGTGGCCCCTTGTTCTGGACTCCCCCAACATTGGGAACATGTTTCCTGCCTCTAACGTGTCCAACCCCTTAATAATCTTATACGTTTCGATAAGATCCCCTCTCATCCTTCTAAACATTAGGCAGCAAGTGAACAGTCAGTACTTGAAGTTGATGTGTTGGATGCAGGAGAAATGGGCAGGAGTAAAGACCTGAGCGACTTTGACAAAGGCTAAATTGTTATGGCCAGACGACTGGGTCAGAGCATCTCTGAAAGGGCAAGGCTTGTGGGGTGCTCCCGGTCAGCAGTGGTGAGTACCTACCGACAGTGGTCCGAGGAGGGACAAACCACAAACCGGCGACAGACAGGGTGTTGGGCGCCCAAGGCTCATCGATGCGCGAGGGCAACGAAGGCTATCCCGTCTGGTCCGAACCGACAGAAGGTTGACTGTGGCACAAGTCACGGAAAATTTTAATGGTGGTCACGGGAGGAATGTGTCACAATACACAGTGCATCGCACCCTGCTGCGTATGGGGCTGCACACGGAGGACCAACAGCATATTAGGCAGGTGGTCATAATGGTTTGGCTCATCTGGTCATAATGTTTTGGCTGATCGGTGTACATATACAATAAACATTGTAGAAACAAAGAACAGTAGATGCTTAGGAAGGAACTGCAGACGCTGGTTTAAACCAAAGATAGATACAAAAAGTTGGAGTAACTCAGCGGGTCAGACAGCATCTCTGGAGAGAAGGAATAGGTGACGTTTCAGGTCGGGACCCTTCTTCAGACTTGATGAAGGGTCTCAACCCGAAACGTTACCTATTCCTGTTCTCCAGAGATGCTGTCTGACCCGCTGAGTTACTCCAGCTGTTTGTGTCGAACTGCAGATGCTGGTTTATACCAAAGATCGTCGGGTGAAACCAAAGATGGTTTATGCCAAGAATGAAGAGTTTGTCGGAGAGCGAGGAGAACCATCGGAGAGCCGAGGAGGAGGTGTTAGTGAGTGGGGAAGGCCTCCAAGAATGATGGGGGACCCCTGGCAGTGGGCAGGGTGGGGGGAAGGGGGGGGGGGGTGTTGCTGCCACGGCAACAGATTACAGGTGAACCTTTGTAACTCTGTTGACGCCAATGTTCTATAGGCTCTATAAGGTGCTGGTCAGGCCGCACCTGGAGTATTGTGAGCAATTTTGGGCACCTTATCTGAGGAAGGATGTGCTGGCTCTGGAGAGGGTCCAGAGGACATTTACAAGAACGATCCCAGGAATGAGTGGGTTAACCTACGATGAGCGTTTGTCGGCACTGGGCCTGTACTCGCTGGAGTTTAGAAGGATGAGGGGGGACCTGATTGAAACGCACAGAATAGTGAAAGGCCTGGATAGAGTGGATGTGGGGAGGATGTTTCCACTAGTGGGAGAGTCTAGGACCAGAGGTCACAGCCTCAGAATTAAGGGATGTTCTTTTAGGAAGGAGATGAGGAGAAACTTCTTTAGCCAGAGGGTGGTGAATCCGTGGAATTCTTTGCCACAGAAGGCTGTGGAGGTCAAGTCAATGGATATTTTTAAGGCAGAGATAGATAGATTCTTGATTAGTGCGGGTGTCAGGGGTTGTGGGGAGAAGGCAGGAGAATGGGGTTAGGAGGGAGAGATAGATCAGCCACGATTGAATGGCGGAGTAGACTTGATGGGGGGGTGGGGGAGTGGCCTTATTCTGCTCCTATCACTTATGAAATGCTAGGTTAACTCAGCGGATCAGGCAGCATCTCTGGAGTAAATGGACAGGTGACGTTTCGGGTCGGCACCCTTCTTTAAACTTTTTCAGAAGGAACGTTTGATGACTTGGATAACAAAAAGGAGGAGGTGGACAGAGGATGTTGAGAGATCCTTCCAGAACAGTGGAGGAGGAAATGAATGGGAACACAAGTCTAGCCACATCAATAAATTAAACTAAACTAAACTTGATCAGTATGGGTGTCAGGCATTTTGGGGAGAAGGCAGGAGAATGGGGTTAGTTGGGAGAGATAGATCAGCCATGATTGAATGGCGGAGTAGGCTTGATGGGCCGAATGGCCTAAATCTTCTATCACTTATGATCTTATGATCTTTTGAAAATGTGGAGACACTTGTGTACTGCCTTAGTGAGGTCAGCTACATGATTTTACTGGGTCGAATGCAAAACAAACAATGTTGAGGTCGATATATGCAAAGAATTCTCTGCACCATTAACATGTTTTCTCTGGGGAAATCCTGAGATGAATGGTTAGAAGTTTGGGCGTTGACTTTTCCCAAAAATAGACAGTTTTCAAATGCAGAAAAAGTTCAGCCACAAGCCAAAAACTGCTGATGCAGGAAACCTGAATGAAAACCAAAAATCCAAGCGATATTCGGCAGGTTAAGCAGAGAGAGAGGGACAGAGAGGGAGGACGGAGAGAGAGGACGGAGAGAGAGGACGGAGAGAGAGGACGGAGAGAGAAGGACGGGGAGAGCGAGGGAGGGACGTAAAGAGGGACGGGGGAGAGAAGGATGGGGGAGAGAGAGGGACTGAGAGAGAGGGACGAGGAAGAGGGACGGAGAGAGAAGGATGGAGTGAGAAAGGGATGGGGGGAGAGAGAGGGACGGGGGGAGAGAGGGATGGGGAGAGAGGGATGGGGAGAGGGACAGGAGAGAGGGACAGAGAGAGGGAGAGGACGGGGAAAGAAGGAGAGCAACAAGGGCGAGAGGGATGGGGAGAGGGAGAGGGACGGAGAGGGAGAGGGACGGGGAGAGGGATGGGGAGAGAGAGGGATGGAGAGGGAGAGGGACAGGAGAGCGGGACGGAGAGAGGGAGAAGACGGGGGAAAGAAGTAGAGCAACAGGGCAAGAGGGATGGGGAGAGGGAGAGGGAGAGGGACGGAGAGGGAGAGGGAGACGGAGGGAGAGAGGGATGGGGAGTGAGAGGGATGGAGAGGGAGAGGGACGGGGGGAGAGAGGGATGGGGAGAGGGAGAGAGGGAGAGGGATGGGGGAGGGATGGGGGGAGAGAGGGATGGGGAAGAGGGAAAGGGACGGGGAGAGAGGGATGGCGAGAGAGGGAGAGGGACGGAGAGGGAGAGGGACGGGGGGAGAGGGTTTCAGAGGCATTTAAAAAAACTTTTAGGCACATGGATATGCATGGAATGGAGGATTATTGATCATGTGTGGGCAGGTGAGATTTGTTTATCTTGGGATCATGTTCAGCGCAGACATTGTGAGCTGAAGGGCCTATTCGTGTGCTGTACCTTTCCATGGAAAGCCTCAAAGTGCAGCAGTAACTGTGGCACAGTGGCGCAGCAGTAGAGTTGCAGTTTCACTGCGTAGAAACGGGCCCTTCGGCGCACTGTGTCGGCACCTGACCAGCGGTCACACGTACACTAGCACTAAGCTACACGCTAGGGACAATTAACAAATTACAGAAGCTAATTAACTTATAAACCTGTACGTCGTTAGAGTGTGGGAGGAAACCAGAGCACCTGGAGAAAACCCACGAGGTCAGGGGGAGAACGTACAAACTCTGTACAGACAGCATCCCTTAGTCAGAATCGATCCCGGGTCTCTGGCGCTCTCCCCGTCCCTCTCTCTCCCCATCCCTCTCCCCCATCCCTCTCTCTCCCCATCCCTCTCTCTCCCCATCCCTCTCCCATCCCTCTCCCCCATCCCTCTCTCTCCCCATCCCTCTCCCTCTCCGTCCCTCTCTCTCCCATCCCTCTCTCTCCCCATCTCCTCTCCCCCATACCTCTCCTCTCTCCCCCGTCCCTCTCTCTCCCATCCCTCTCCCCGTCCCTCTCTTCCCCCCATCCCTCTCTCTCTCCGTCCCTCTCCCTCTCCCCATCCCTCTCTCCCCGTCCCTCTCTCCGCCCCCATCCCTCTCCCTCTATGTCCCTCTCCCTCTCCCCATCCCTCTCTGCCCTTGTAGCTCTCCTTCTTTCCCCCGTCCCATCTCCCTCCCCGTCCTTCTCTCTCCCCATCCCTCTCTCCCCGTCCCTCTCTCCCCCCAATCCCTCTCTCTCCGTCCACTCCCTCTCCCCATCCCTCTCGCCCTTGTTGCTCTCCTTCTTTCCCCCGTCCCTCTCCCTCCCCGTCCTTCTCTCTCCCATCCCTCTCTCCCCATCCCTCTCTCCCCGTCCCTCTCTCCCCCCAATCCCTCTCTCTCCGTCCCACTCCCTCTCCCCATCCCTCTCGCCCTTGTTGCTCTCCTTCTTTCCCCCGTCCTCTCCCTCTCTCTGGCGCTGTAACACTACCGCTGCACCACCGTGCCGCCCATGTTTGTAGCAGTGTTGAACTGTGTAGCTCACCATTGCATTGAAACGCAGCATCTTCCAAGGCAAGAGAAGGGTGCTGAAAAGGTTGAAGAGGCAAAGGGAAGAGAAATTGCCTCGAAATTCACCCCCTAACCAAAAACATATCACTTAACTTTCAACATTTGCCAAGCCAATTAACCTACAAACCTGCACGTCTTTGGAGTGTGGGAGGAAACCGAAGATTTCGGAGAAAACCCACGCAGGTCACGGGGAGAACGTACACACTCCGTACAGACAGCACCCGTGGTTGGGATGGAACCCGGGTCTCCGGCGCTGTGAGGCAGCAACTCTACCGCTGCGCCACCGTGACACCGTGATGATGATCCAACTCAGATGGAGAACGGAAGAGATTTTATTGACAGAGGTGGTGAATCATTGCAGCTGGAGACCTGTAGGGGGCAAAAATAATAACATTGGCTGGATGGGCCGAATGGCCTGCTTCTGTGCTTCAAACTCTGTGTAATTCTCGGAGAAATGTAATGTTCAAATTGTGCATTAGAAAGTTTCTCAAGTTAAACAAACTTTTCCCTCTGCTGTTCAGTCTGAGGCAGACATGGGTTTGATGCAACATAATTGTACACGTTGTTCTGTCGGGAAATAATCTGTGACACATAATTGGTCTAGATGCGAAAAAACCCCAAATGAGACAACACTGGTTCTGTAGAAATTCCAGAGAGGACCTTCCACCTGAAGCTGCATGCTAAATATCACGTCCCAGTGAAACACAGAGTGGGACAGAGGAGAGGGAGGGAGGGAGGAGAGAGACGGAGAGAGACAGAGGGAGAAGGGAGAGGGAGGGAGAAGGAAGAGGAGAGAGGGAGAGGGAGGTAGGTTAGAGGGAAGGGAGGGAGAAGGAAGAGGGAGGAGAGAGAGAAGGAAGACAGAGAGACAGAGGGAGAAGGGAGAGGGAGGTAGGTTAGAGGGAAGGGAGGGAGAAGGAAGAGGAAAGAGAGAGACGGAGAGAGACAGAGGGAGAAGGGAGAGGGAGAAGGAAGAGGAGGGGGAGAGGAGAGGGGGAGAGAAGAGAGGGAAAGCTGGCGAGGGGAGCAGGAGGGAGGGAAGAGAGGGGGAGGAGAGGGGAGGAAAGAGAGGAAGAGGGAGCAGCATACTGAGAGAGGCAGAACTCAGAGAGAAACAGAGGGAGAGAGAGAGAGAGAGGAGCGACGGAGAAATGTGGAGAGACTGAGTTAGAGAGAGGAGGGAAAGGCTCGGATGGTGGGGGGTGAAGAAGGGAGAGGACGAGAGAGTGTGTTGGCCTGAATCCTGGTCGCACCAAGAGAGCAGCAGTGAGGCAAGCCCAACAATATATTACAGTGTGTGCCTGTCTTTATAGGGGAGCTGTGCGGCTGATTTTTACCAGCATCCGCAGCTCGATGCAGACATCGAGGCAGTGAAGGAAATTTATGGAGAGAATTCTGTCTCTGTCAGGTAAGTATTCAACGCTCTCATTTTTTCAAGTCTTGCGGAACTGATGGCAATTTTCACTACGGTTATTTACAAGTCTGACGTTTTTCTACGAGTTTCTTTAGGGGATAGAATTCTGAAAGCAGAGAAACAAAAACAGAGACGACTTAATTCGTTTTTTTAGCTCCGTTCTTTTTTTTCCTGGCTTCCAAGTTTCATCCAGTTAGCTGTCCGGATGCAATAGTGTGGGATGTCGATTTTTTTTTTCCCCCAGCTGCTGCCATCATTGCTTCTTTTCTAATTACCACTGCAGTGTTAGTTTTACCTTTCATCCGGTCCAAAGATGCAGCATGCTATCCTGCAAGAGATTCAGCCCAGCTGCTGAGAAGTCTGGCTAAAACTTGGAGTCAAACTTATACCCTCTAAACAGGGTTTCAAACCTGCACCAACACATTAGACATCTTTTCTTCTTGAATGTTTTTTTTAAATATTTTCCACGCAGGTGTGGATTAGTTTCACCTTTCTCAACCACTGTGGATCTTACTGGGGGAATGTAGTGGTGGGGAGATGCAATGGTGTTTTAAGGAATCACGCAGGGAATAATCGAACCAGCCAGTTCCCTCCTGCCTCCAGCCCCACTCCCGGAAGTTCTGCGTGAGATTTTTCAGAGATGTGCATGTTTTCGAAACGTAACATTTGTGAAAGAAAACAGGTGGCGCAGCGGTAGAGTTGCTGCCTCACAGCAGCAGAGACCCGGGTTCGATCCCGACTAAGGGTGCTGCCTGTGTGGAGTTTGCACGTTCTCCTTATGAGCGTGTGGGTGCTCCCATTTTCCTCCCACATTCCAAAGACGTGCAGGGTTGTAGGTTAATTGGCTTCCGTAAATTATCCCTAGTGTGTGTAGGATAGAACTAGTGTACAGGTGATCATTGGTCAGCACGGACTTAGACGGCCGAAGGGCCTGCTTCTATGCTGTATCTCTAAACTAAAATATCGGGCCACTTAAATCAAAGTTGCTGACACCTTTTGTTCTGGTTTATTTGCTTCCTTCATTCCTTTTTACAATTACAATAAATTATTGAAACATATAAGATAATTAGGGGATTGGACACATTAGAGGCAGGAAACATGTTCCCAATGTTGGGGGAGTCCAGAACAAGGGGCCACAGTTTAAGAATAAGGGGTAGGCCATTTAGAACGGAGATGAGGAATGTGGTGAAGGTGTGGAATTCTCTGCCTCAGAAGGCAGTGGAGGCCAGTTCGTTGGATGCTTTCAAGAGAGAGCTGGATAGAGCTCTTAAGGATAGCGGAGTGAGGGGGTATGGGGAGAAGGCAGGAACGGGGTACTGATTGAGAGTGATCAGCCATGATCGCATTGAATGGCGGTGCTGGCTCGAAGGGCTGAATGGCCTACTCCTGCACCTATTGTCTATTGTCTATTTATGATAGACGTGTATTCTTAAAGTACATCTATCAAATATTGTATTGTGTGCTTCACCAGAAGGCGCCTTTATGAACAATAGTTTAGTTTGGTTTAGTTTTGAGATAGAGCACAAAAACAGGCCCTTCAGCCCACCGAGTCTGTGCTGACCAGCAATCCCCATACCCACGAGCACTATCCTACACACTAGGAACAATTTACAATCTACCGAAGCCAAGTAACCTTCAAACCTGTATGTCTTTGGAGTGTGGGAAGAATCCAGAGCACCCGGGGAAGTCCCACGCGGTCGTGGGGAGAACGTACAAACTCCGTACGTACTGCACCCGTAGTCAGGATTGAACCCAGGTTTCTGGTGCTGTTAGGCAGCAACTCTACCGCTGCACCACTGGTAGAGTACTAGAGCAAGTTAGTGCTGTTAATGTACTGGTTAAGAGAAACAGTATGTTTTGACCCTTATGCCCTCAGTACATCTTCATATCATATCATATCATATATATACAGCCGGAAACAGGCCTTTTCGGCCCTCCAAGTCCGTGCCGCCCAGCGATCCCCGTACATTAACACTATCCTACACCCACTAGGGACAATTTTTACATTTACCCAGCCAATTAACCTACATATCTGCACGTCTTTGGAGTGTGGGAGGAAACCGAAGATCTCGGAGAAAACCCACGCAGGTCACGGGGAGAACGTACAAACTCCTTACAGTGCAGCACCCGTAGTCAGGATCGAACCTGAGTCTCCGGCGCTGCATTCGCTGTAAAGCAGCAACTCTACCGCTGCGCTACCGTGCCGCCATCTTCTCATCATCACTTCTTCACCGCCCCAAAGCCTTACTAAAATGCATCACCCCTCCCTCCCCCAATTCCGACATCCCTCATCTCTTCATGGTGCCCTGGAGGTTGTTAATGCACCAGTAACTACTCTACATTGGCATGTGTAGGAAGGAACTGCAGATGCTGGTTAGACCGAAGGTAGACACAAAATGCTGGAGCAACTCGAGAGAAGGAATGGGTGACGTTTCGGGACGAGACCCATCTTCAGTCTGAAGAAGGGTTTCAACCCGAAAAGTCGCCCATGCCTCTCCAAAGATGCTGCCTGTCCCGCTGAGTTACTCCAGCTTTTTGTGTCTATCTCCTCTATAATGGCAGAATGTTTCTCGGGTAAATTTAAGCTGACATTCATTGTTTGTATTGTGGCGCTTCGAGAGAGAGGCCCGAAATAAAGGCAAGGAGCCGGTTATTTTGGGGCGTTTGATTTATTACTCTGTTATAGACAATAGACAATATCAACATATAATGGACCACCCCGTGCTTGGGGGTCGACAACCGGAATTGCGGGGCCATAATATCCGGGAATTCCGCCAGAGCCCGAGCGAAATGGGAGTCCACGGACGACAGTGGGCGTACAATGGGGCCCCCCTGGACTGGTCCATTCCCATGCCGAGGGGTCGGTAGTGGTATGGCCCGACCCTTGAAAGCCACAGTACATCTTCTCATCATCACTTCTTCATCGTCCCAAAGCCTTACTAAAATGCATCACTCCTCCATTGACGCGTCACAGTACATTTAATGCAGAGATCCATAACTTTTTTTGGATATTAAAGAAATATAGGGATATGGAATTAGGACAAGAAAGGGACACTGAGATAAAAGATGTGTTGATTTGATTGTATAAGAAGGAACTGCAGATGCTTGTTTAAACTGAAGATGGACACAAAAGGCTGGAGTAACTCAGTGGGACGGGCAGCATCTCTGGAGAGAAGGAATGGGTGACGTTTAGGGTCGAGACCCTGATCTGATTCGGGTCTGAAGAAGGAGCTTGACCCGAAACGTCACCCATTCCTTCTTTCTACAGATGCTGCCTGTCCCGCTGAGTTACTCCTTCTTGTGTAGATCTGCTGATTTTATTGAATGAGGTGCTTATTGAATGAGGTGTCAACAGAGATTAAAAGACTCTACCACTGCTTAGTCACACAGCACTGCAATAGTGTCTTCATCCAACTTGCCCATCCCGACCCAGAGGCCCCATCTGCACTAGTCCCGCCAGCCCACGTTTGACTCATACTCCTCTAAACCTTTCCTATCCATGTACCTGTCCAAATGCCTTTTGTGCTTCTTTGGTTCCCAATGGAAAGGAATTAAACGAAAGCAAGGACACAAGGAACTGCAAATGCCGTAAGAAGACCCAAGGAACTGCAGAAGCTGTTTTTCAAAAGGAAAAGACACAAAGTGCTGGAGTAACTCAACAGATCAGGCAGCATCTCTGGGGAACATGGATAGGTGACGTTCAGGTACGGGGTCTTTCTTCAGGTGAGAGTAGATCTGTCTCTGAATGAAGGTAATTCAATCTGGATGCCACATTAAAGGAAGTACATGCTTGGTCTGGAGCAAGTGCAGAGTGGGTTCATGTGGATGTTACAGGAACAGAACATCTCAGATATAAGGAGAGGCTGGGGTTGTTTTACTTGCACCCAGAGGAGGTTGTGGGGAGGAGCTCATACAGGTGTACAAAATTCTGAGGTATACAATCATGGAGATAAGCAAAGTAGAAACAGCTCCCCATGTCCCAACCTGTCCACACTGATTACCAAGCAGCTATCTGTGCTAGTTCCATTTACCACCACTTGGTCAGTAGACTTCTATGTGTAGTCGATCCAGGTATCTGTCTTGACTCGTCTGAAAGGTTGTGAGAGTTGTCCTTTCTGATTCCGTTTGGTTTAGTTCTCGAGTCATAGTCATACCACATGGAAACAGGCCCTTTGGCCCAACTTGCCCTCACCGATCAATATGCCCCATCTACGTGAGTCCCACCAGCCTGCGTTTGGCCCACAATTGATAGATTTTTATTGATATATTTTTGTTTTTCCTGACTTTGGATATAAAAGGATAAGGAGTCAAGGTGCTTGATGATGTTTGGATGCACATCAACCATAATCAGGAGTCTGAAGAAGGGGCCTGCCCCAAAACGTCATCTATCCAACATCCTATGGGGATGCTGCCTGACCGCTGAGTTACTCCAGCACTTTGTGTTCTGTGCAAGATTCCAGCATCTGCAGTTCCTTGTGTCTCAACATTAATCTAATTGATTTATTCACAAAGTGCTGGAGTAATTCAGCAGGTCAGGCAGCATCTCGGGAGAGAAGGAATGGGTGACGTTTCGGGTCGAGACCCTTCTTCAGCTATCTGTGCTGGTTCCATTTGCCACAACTTGGTCAGTAGACTTCTATGTCTACACACGCACAGGTCAGTCTGAAGAAGGGTCTCGACCCGAAACGTCACCCATTCCTTCTCTCCCGAGATGCTGCCTGACCTGCTGAGTTACTCCAGCATTTTGTGAATAAATCGATTTGTACCAGCATCTGCAGTTATTTTCTTAATCTAATTGAATGGTGCCTTGGTCTCGGAGCTCTTTTTGCAACTTAATATATCCTAACATCAATGATTCTGAAGAAGGGTCTCGACCCGAAACATCACCCCTTCCTTCTCTCCAGAGATGCTGCCTGTCCCGCTGAGTTACTCCAGCACTTTGTGTCTATCTTCGGTTTAAACCAGCATCTGCAGTTCCCTCTTACACATTCAAAAAATTATGGACCGTAATTGAAAAAGATGAAAGTTAGGCTACGACTTACCTATCCTAAATACTTATTTCCACAGAGAATATGGAACGATTGATGATGTGGATGTGGACCTCCACATTAATGTGAGCTTTCTTGATGTAAGTAACAGCTCATTTGACTTAAGTTTTGATTCACACTATAAACTTGTAAAAGGAATGGGTGACGTTTCGGGTCGAGACCCTTCTTTAGACTGATCCGGGTCTCGATCCGAAACGTCACCCATTCCTTCTCTCCTGAGATGCTGCCTGACCTGCTGAGTTACTCCAGCATTTTGTGAAATAAATACCTTCGATTTGTACCAGTTATTTTCTTACCTAAACTTGTGAAAGATCAATGTGCATGAATAATATCAACGGAAGTAGAGTGTGGTTGTAAAATTGCAATTATTTAACCTACATATGACAATGCAGTTTAAATATAAGGCAGATGAGATCAGTCTTGGCATCTTGCTCAGCATGGGCATTGTGGGCCGAAGGGCCTGTTTCTGTGCTGTACTGTTCTGTGCAGTCCCGACCTCCAGTGCCCATGAGATTCTTGCTATTGAGGGTGTGCCGCGTAGGTTTACTAGGTGAATTCCCGGAATGTTGAAAGACTGGAGCGACTAGGCTATGCACTGGAATTTAGAAGGATGAGAGGGGATCTTATCGAAACGTATAAGATTATTAAGGGGTTGGACACTTTAGAGGCAGTAAACATGTTCCCAATGTTGGGGGAGTCCAGAACCAGGGGCCACGGTTTAAGAATAAGGGGTAGGCCATTTAGAACTGAGATGAGGAAAAACTTTTTCAGTCAGAGAGTTGTAAATCTGTGGAATTCTCTGCCTCAGAAGGCCAATTCTCTGAATGCATTCAAGAGAGAGCTGGATAAAGCTCTTAAGGATAGCGGAGTCAGGGGGTATGGGGAGAAGGCAGGAACGGGGTACTGATTGAGAATGATCAGCCATGATCACATTGAATGGCGGTGCTGGCTCGAAGGACCGAATGGCCTCCTCCTGCACCTATTGTCTAATGTCTATTGAAAAGGATGGAAATAAAAGTGATCATGTCAGTAGGGGAAGTATAAAAAGCTTGCCGGGAGTAAAATAAGTAAGTGGGCCAACTCTGTAAGATCTCTTTAGGGATTTTGGCTTTGTTTGTTGCCTGGTTAGTTTAGTTTTTAGTTCTGGAGGTACACAGCCCTCGTCCCACCAAGTCTGCACTGACCAGGCTTTTCACACCAGAGCGATAGATGCCTGGAATGCAGTGCCTGGGAAAGTGGTTGCAGCAAATGCAACGGCAATGATTACGAGGCATTTGGACAGACACACAAACAGGGAACATAAACCACATGCAGACAATACAACAATACAATACAATATATCTTTATTGTCATTGTACAGGGGTACAACGAGATTGGGAATGCGCCTCCCATACGATGCAATAATTTAATTAATTTAAACAACAACCCAACGAAACAAATTGTAACAGTTTTAAGACAGAATAAAGTGCAAGTAGATCTGTGCCGGTTCACTGTGCGATGTGACCATCCGGCTCAGCAGGACCGGTTCATAGCAGCTATGGCCCCGGGGATGAAGCTGTTCCTGAGTCTGGAGGTGCGGGCGTAGAAGGCCTTGTATCGTCTGCCCGATGGAAGGAGTTCGAACAGACTATTGCAGGGGTGTGAGGAGTCTTTGTGGATGCTGGTGGCTTTTCTGAGGCTTCGTGTGTTGTAGATGCCCTCCAAGGCTGGTAGCTGTGTTCCGATGGTCCTCTGAGCTCTATGGACTACCCGCTGAAGAGCTCTCCTCTCTGCCTCCGTGCAGCTGAGATACCACACAGGGATGCCATGCATTAGGATGCTCTCTATGGTGCAGCGGTAGAATGTCGTCAGCAGCTGTTGGGGCAGACCAGACTTTTTCAGTGTTCTCAGGTAGAATAGTCGTTGCTGCGCCTTCTTGACCAGCGCAGCGGTGTTAGTGGACCATGTGAGGTCCTTCGAAATGTGAGTGCCCAGAGACCAGAAGCTAGACACTCTCTCCACACTGGATGTGCTGTTAAAATTGACATCATGGTCGGCAGGGACATGATGGGCCGAAGGGCCTGTTCCTGCACTGTGCTGCTCTACCTTTGAGATGAGTTCAATTTTTAGTTTAGTTTAGAGATACAGCAAGGAAGCTGGCCCTTCAGCCCACCGAGTCTGCGCCGACCGGCGATCCCAGCACATTAGCACTACCCTGCACACACTAGGGATCATTTTTACATTTATCCCAAGCCAATTAACCTACAGACCTGCACGTCTTTGGAGTGTGGGAGGAAACCGGAGATTCCAGAGAAAACCCACGCAGGTCACGGGGAGAACGTACAAACTCCGTGCAGACAGCTCCCGTAGTCGGGATGGAACCCGGGTGTTGGACTTCGTGGTCCGGTATCTGTTATACCGTTGTTATGACTCTGGAATGACCACAGGTACACGTATAACAGTATAACAGTATAACAGAGCTTTATTTGTCATTCGGTACCGAGGTACCGAACGAAACTACATAGCAGTCATTAAAAAAAGAACACAAGACACATGACCCCAACACAAACGTCCATCACAGTGACTCCAAACACCCCCTCACTGTGATGGAGGCAACAAAACTTCCACTCTCTTCCCCACGCCCACGGACAGACAGCTCGTCCCCGACCGACCCGCACAGTCCCCGCAAGGGGATGGAAGTCCCCGCGGCCGAATCGCACCGGGCGCTGAAACGTCTCGCGGCCGAGCCGGTTTAGGGGTTTGAAGCTGAGCATAAATCAAGGCTCAGTTTAATTCATGGCCACCTGTACCAGAGTGCCTGCCCATATGACGTCATTCCCACATATACATGTTGCGACGCGGGCAAACAAAGTAGTCCTTGTGATATAACAAAGTAGTCCTTGCAATATCACAACACTGTGTCTCTGGCGCTGTAGGGCAGCAACTCTACCATTGCACCACAGTGCCACGGTTTGCACTGTTTGGACAGGGGGAAGCTGAGATCTGAGACAACAGCATGTCACATCTGTGGTTTGTGGAGTCTCTGGTGTAGGTGAACACATCATAATCTAGAAACCTACTCCTCCTGGAAGAGGGCTGGAAGAGGGCACAGCCCGGAGGTGGGAGCTGGAGAATAAGGATGTCATTGTGAAGGGTGGTGTTGGAGGCAGATACGATAGTGGCGTCTAAGAGGCTTTAAAATAGGCAGGTTTATAGACAATAGACAATAGGTGCAGGAGGAGGCCATTCAGCCCTTCATTGGGAACATGTTTCCTGCCTCTAATGTGTCCAATCCCCTAATTATCTTATATGTTTCGATAAGATCCCCCCTCATCCTTCTAAATTCCAGTGTATACAAGCCTAATTGCTCCAGCCTTTCAACATACGACAGTCCCGCCATTCCGGGAATTAACCTAGTGAACCTACGCTGCACGCCCTCAATAGCAAGAATATCCTTCCTCAAATTTGGAGACCAAAACTGCACACAGTACTCCAGGTGCGGTCTCACCAGGGCCCTGTACAACTGCACACAGTACTCCAGGTGCGGTCTCACCAGGGCCCTGTACAACTGCACACAGTACTCCAGGTGCGGTCTCACCAGGGCCCGGTACAACTGCACACAGTACTCCAGGTGAGGTCTCACCAGGGCCCTGTACAACTGCACACAGTACTCCAGGTGCGGTCTCACCAGGGCCCTGTACAACTGCACACAGTACTCCAGGTGCGGTCTCACCAGGGCCCGGTACAACTGCACACAGTACTCCAGGTGCAGTCTCACCAGGGCCCTGTACAACTGCACACAGTACTCCAGGTGCGGTCTCACCAGGGCCCGGTACAACTGCACACAGTACTCCAGGTGCGGTCTCACCAGGGCCCGGTACAACTGCACACAGTACTCCAGGTGAGGTCTCACCAGGGCCCTGTACAACTGTTTTAGATACCAGTTGCCTGAGCAACTCCCTGGTTTGTTCTTCCCTTCCCACCCAAATAGGTGTGACTCCAGGTGAGGCACAGGAGAGAGGGGGGTGGGTGGAGCGAAGTAGGAGGAGGGGTCTGGTTACCTAAAATTGGAGAACTCAGTGTTCGTACCGCTGGGTTGTAAGCTACCTGTGGAATATAAGATGCTGTTCCTCCAAGTCTGAGTGCGGCCTCACTCTGACAACGAAGGAGGCCCAGGACAGAATGGGCAGAGTGGGAATGGGAGGGTGGTGTTAAAATGGTTAGTACTTGCTGAGGGATAGACACAAAAACCTGGAGTAACTCAGCGGGACAGGCAGCATCTCTGGAGAGAAGGAATGGGTGACGTTTCGGGTCGAGACCCTTCTTCAGACCCATTCCTTCTTCAGACTACCTGCCTGAGACCCTTCTTCAGACTACTTGTTGAGGTTTGAAGGGGGTGGGAAAATGTAATGAAGCTGCTTAGTTTCAGCGTAGATACAGCATGGGAACTGGCCCTTCAGCCCGCCGAGTCCACTTCAATCATTGATCACCCGCACACTGATTCTCTGTTATCCCACTTTCTCATCCACTCCCTACACACTGGGGGCAATTTACAGAAGGCCTCTAAACCCACAAATCCTGCAAAGTCTTTAGAGTGTGAGAGGTGACCGAAGCACCCGGAAGAAACCTACGCAGGTCACGGGGAGAACATGCAAACTCCGCACAGACGGCACCCGTAGTCGGGATTGAACCCGGGTCTCTGGCGCTGTGAGGCAGCAGCTCTGTGTGTCGCCATTCAAACTGTTTAAATTAAACGCAATAAATCAGGTTTTGTGGATTCATAGGGCAGGTTACAAAGAGTTAATTTTTTTTGTTCTACTTGTGAGATAAAGTATTGCGTGACTAGTGATCTCATTGTTTGGCCATTTCTCCCCTTCAGTCTGACCACTGCTGTTAATTTATTCCGATGCAGTTAATTCTGCATTGACAATTTTTCTTGGCACAGCCTTGTAGTGCTTCTGCCTTATTGACCCATGAACTGTGAGGCACTGCCAGTAATAGATTGGGCCTAGTCGGCACTTTGTAGCTTAGTTTAGTTTAGAGATACTGCTGAGAAACAGGCCCTTCATCCCACCAAGTCCGTGCTGACCAACGATCCCCACACACTAGCACCATCCTACACACGAGGGACAATTTACTGAAGCCAATCAACCCACAAACCCCCACGTCTTTGGAGTGTGGGAGGAAACCGGAGCACCCGGGGAAAACCCACGCAGGTCATGGGGGGAACGTACAAACTCCGTACAATAGACAATAGACAATAGGTGCAGGAGGAGGCCATTCGGCCCTTCGAGCCAGCACCGCCATTCAATGTGATCATGGCTGATCATTCTCAATCAGTACCCCGTTCCTGCCTTCTCCCCTTACCCGCTGACTAATCTTAAGAGCTCTATCCAGCTCTCTCTTGAATGCATTCAGAGAATTGGCCTCCACTGCCTTCTGCGGCAGAGAATTCCACAGATTCACAACTCTCTGACTGAAAAAGGTTTTCCTCATCTCATTTCTAAATGGCCTACCCCTTATTCTCAAACTATGGCCCCTGGTTCTGGACTCCCCCAACATTGGGAACATGTTTCCTGCCTCTAACGTGTCCAACCCCTTAATAATCTTATACGTTTCGATAAGATCTCTCATCCTTCTAAATTACAGACAGGATCAAACCCGTGTCTGTGGCATTGAAAGGCAGCAATTCTACCGCTGCGCCACCATGCCTTTTATTCTCTTGGTTCTCCTTCATCCAAAAAAACATCTTGATGGTATTATGCAGGTGTAGCGTTGCTTTTCTCTCATGAAGGAACTACGTTGAGGGTGAATAAGTTAAATGTGTGAAATGACCCATTACCACCAATGTAACAGGATCTTAATTGCCCTCTGAAATGGTCCACCACAGTGTGACTGACACAGGGTGTCAAGGGTTAGACAATAGACAATAGGTGCAGGAGGAGGCCCTTCGGCCCTTCGAGCCAGCACCGCCATTCAATGTGATCATGGCTGATCATTCTCAATCAGTACCCCGTTCCTGCCTTCTCCCCATACCCCCTGACTCCGCTATCCTTAAGAGCTCTATCCAGCTCTCTTGAATGCATTCAGAGAATTGGCCTCCACTGCCTTCTGAGGCAGAGAATTCCACAGATTCACAACTCTCTGACTGAAAAAGTTTTTCCTCATTTCAGTTCTAAATGGCCTACCCCTTATTCGTAAACTGTGGCCCCTTGTTCTGGACTCCCCCAACATTGGGAACATGTTTCCTGCCTCTAACGTGTCCAACTCCTTAATAATCTTATAAGTTTCGATAAGATCTCCTCTCATCCTTCTGGGGAGAAGGCAGGAAAATGGGATGAGGAGGCAGTGATCAGCCATGATGGAATAGTGGAGCGGACTCGATGGGCCGAATGGCCTAATTCTGCTCCTATAAACTTGTGAACTTGCGAAAATCAGATTTTAGATTTAGATTTTTTAGATTTAGAGATAGAGCGTGGAAACAGGCCCTTCGGCCCACCGAGTCCGCGCCGCCCAGCGATCCCCGCACATTAACACTATCCTACACACACACTAGGGACAATTTTTACATTTACCCAGTCAATTAACCTACATACCTGTACGTCTTTGGAGAGTGGGAGGAAACCGAAGATCTCGGAGAAAACCCACGCAGATCACGGGGAGAACGTACAAACTCCGTACAGACGGCACCCGTAGTCAGGATCGAACCTGAGTCTCCGGCGCTGCATTCGCTGTAAGGCAGCAACTCTACCGCTGCGCCACCGTGCCGTCTTAAAACAAAAATTCTTGGAACTATCCAGCGCATCCAGCAGCATTTATGGAGAGAAACAGAATTAGTTTCTAATCCTATCCAATGAAATATTATCCACCCAAAATATTCAATCTACATCTGTCTCTCCAGGGTGGCTGCCTGACTTGCTAAGTTTTAGTTTCTTTTAGTTTTGGAGATACTGCATGGAAACGCCGGGCTGTTTGAGGATGAAATGTTAATTGTTGACTGGAACTATATGTTGAAGGACCAGGACGTATGTAACCAATGAGTTTTGTTCATAGGAAGAGATTGCAACCGCTTGGAAGGTAGTGAGGATCGAGCCCATTATACTCAGACTGCGATTCTCTCTGTCCCAGTACCTAGATGGACCTGGTAAGTCCCATTCATGACTTTCACTCAACCTTCCAGAACCATTTTCTTTAGCGAGGATAGACACAAAAAGCTGGAGTAACGGGACAGGCAGCACCTCTGGAGAGAAGGAATGGGTGACGTTTCGGGTCGAGACCCTTCTTCAGACCCGAAACGTCACCCATTCCTTCTCTCCAGAGATGCGGCCTGTCCCACTGAGTTACTCCAGCTTTCTGTGGTGAATATGTTGCTAAGTTAAACTAATCTCTGCCTGTAGAGGGCCCACCTCAGTACCCATACTGAGCTGAGTGGAAACAAGTTACTCTTGAGCGTGAAGGACTAGAGAGAGGAACTGTCATTTAATATTAATTTGAGTTAATATAGCACTCCTCTCAGATACATAATTACATGCTATATTTATATAGCACCTTGAAAATTAAAGTCCTTAAAGATATTCAAGAGAATGAATGAATGAATAATTTTATTGGCCAAGTATGTCAAGTCAAGTCAAGTCTATTTGTCACGTACACATACACGATGTGCAGTGAAATGAAAGTGGCAATGCCTGCGGATTGTGCACAAAAAAGAATTACAGTTACAGCATATAAATAAAGTTAATAAGTTACTATAGTGTAGACAAAAATTTAGTCTCTGGAGTTATAAAAGTTGACAGTCCTGATGGCCTGTGGGAAGAAACTCCGTCTCATCCTCTCCGTTTTCACAGCGTGACAGCGGAGGCGTTTGCCTGACCGTAGCATCTGGAACAGTCCGTTACTGGGGTGGTAGGGGTCCCTCATGATCTTGCTGGCTCTGGATCTGCACCTCCTGATGTATAGGTCCTGCAGGGGGGCGAGTGTAGTTCCCATGGTGCGTTCAGCCGAACGCATACAAGGAAAGTGCCTTGGTGCTCCGCCCGCAAGTAACAACACGAACATACAGTGAACAATTAAGAATAAAGCATAAAACATTAAAACATTACGAATACAACATTACGGTTTAAACATGTGAGTTAAATAATCCAGAGCAAAAAGAGATTACAGACTTTTGGTTATTGAGTAGAGCTACTACTTGCGGGAAAAAAGGCGTTTTTATGTCTTGGCTGTGGCTGCTTTGACAGTCCGGAGTCGCCTTCCAGAGGGAAGTGCTCAAGAGTGTTGAATTTATCATCTATACTGAAATAGAACAATGAAATTCTTACTTGCAGCAGAATAACAGGTCTGCATACACACATTTTTGTAGATAACAAAAAAGTTCAATAAATAAAAACTCCCCAAGATTAGTTCAAGACCTGTTCACTTTGGTGGATGGTTCCAGTACCAGGGGACACAGATTTGAAGGGATGGGTGAAAGAAGCAAGAAAAATATAGACGTAAAAAATGTACTATGATGATCTGAAATTCATTGCTTGTGGGTTTGGTGGATTCATTGCCACAGACGGCTTTGGAGGCCACGTCAATGGATAATGCTAATGCTTTTTAATTACCCAACAGAGCCATCAGTAGATGTTTTCCAGCCGTCCAACAAAGAAGGATTTGGTCTGGGATTACAACTAAAGAAGTAAGTATCTCAGCACCCACCAAGCACCTATACTCAGCTCTGATTCAATGGTAGACACACAATGCTGGAGTAACTCAGCGGCACATGTAGCATCTCGGGAGAGAAGGAATGGGAGACCTCTCGACCCGAAACGTCACCCATTCCTTCTCTCCCGGGATGCTGCATGACCCGCTGAGTTACTCCAGCATTGAGTGTCTACCATCGATTTTAACCAGCGTCTGCAGTTTTTTTCCTACACACCAATGGTTCAATGGTTCATTTGTGCATTATTGTCACATGTGCAAAGTGCAAACGCACAGTGAAATTATTTTCTTGCTAAAGGTCCAGTGGAGTATTGCCATACCATCCCCGGTTAGCAATTGTACAGAAATAGTCTACAGAGGCCGCATGCAATGGGCGCCATGGCTTGGCAACATTTTCCAAGTCCAGTCCACGCTCCAGTTGCGATGAGCGGTCCCCTATTCAGGCAAGACCAAGGCTGCTGCAGGGCCTCCAGCCATCGCCTCGCCTTCCTTGGTCGACCAGTGACCGACGTCCTCTCCTCCCCTCTCCTCTCCTCCCCTCCCCTCCCCTCTCCTCTCCTCTCCTCTCCTCTCCTCTCCTCTCCTCTCCTCTCCTCTCCTCTCCTCTCCTCTCCTCTCCTCTCCTCTCCTCTACTCTCCTCTCCTCTCCTCTCCTCTCCTCTCCTCTCCTCTCCTCTCCTCCCCTCTCCTCCCCTCCCCTCCCCTCTCCTCCCCTCTCCCCTCTCCTCTCCTCTCCTCTCCTCTCCTCTCCTCTCCTCTCCTCTCCTCTCCTCTCCTCTCCTCTCCTCTCCTCTCCTCTCCTCTCCTCTCCTCTCCTCTCCTCTCCTCTCCTCTCCTCTCCTCTCCTCTCCTCTCCTCTCCTCTCCTCTCCTCTCCTCTCCTCTCCTCTCCTCTCCTCTCCTCTCCTCTCCTCTCCTCTCCTCTCCCCTCCCCTCCCCTCCCCTCTCCTCTCCTCTCCTCTCCCCTCTCCTTCCCTCGCCCGTCCACCTTTGTTCCCCGGGGGTGTATCCCGCAGCTGATCATTACCTGGGCGGTCACGGTGGCGCAGCGGTAGAGTTGCTGCCTTACAGCGAATGCAGCGCCGGAGACCCGGGTTCGATCCCGACTACGGGTGCCGTCTGTACGGAGTTTGTACGTTCTCCCCGTGACCTGCATGGGATTTCTCCGAGATCTTCGGTTTCCTCCAGCACTCCAAAAGACGTACAGGTTTGTGGGTTAATTGGCTTGGTAAATGTAAAAATTGTCCCTCGTGGATGTAAGATAATGCTAATGTGCGGGGATCGCTGGTCGGCGCGGACCCAGTGGGCCGAAGGGCCTGTTTCCGCGCTGTATCTTTAAACTAAACTAAAAAACTAAACTAAACCTGGGCGGCATGGCGGCTCAGCGGTAGAGTTGCTGCCTTACAGTGCTTGCAGCGCCGGAGACCCGGTGTTGGAGGTAAAGGCTCACGGAATGTAACCCTTGTGTAAGTCGTGGAATAAGCCACGTATATCTGGTCTATGATTCCATGCTGTGTGATTCTATGACACCTTGGAACATATACCCAGAGGGATTGGTAGACATGGAGTCACTGACAGCATTTAGGAAGTGTCGAGACAGGTTCCTGACTGAATTAGGTATAGAAGGGTCTGGGCCAAGGCCTGGAAGATGGGATGAATGCAGCTAGGACCAATGGTCAGTGTGGGGGTGATGGACCGAATGGCCTGTGTCCCTACTGAGTGACGAGGCGAGGAGGTAATACAATGGTCAACGTCTTGTGCTTTGTGTTTTGCAGAATCCTGGGAATGTTTACATCTCAGCAGTGGAAGCACCTCAACAATGACTTCCTGAAGCACCAGCAGGAGAAGAGGCAGAGTTGGTTCAAATCCAGCGGGGCGGTGAAGAAATTCCGATCAGGGCTCAGCATCTTCTCTCCCATCCCAAAGTAAGGGTGGTTGTGGGGACAAGGCAGGAGAATGGGGTTAGGAGGGAGAGATATATCAACCGTGATTGAATAGCGGAGTAGACCTGATGGGCCGAATGGCCTAATTCTGCTCCTATCACTTAGCTAATAGACAATAGGTGCAGGAGGAGGCCATTCGGCCCTTCGAGCCAGCACCGCCATTCAATGTGATCATGGCTGATCATTCTCAATCAGTACCCCGTTCCTGCCTTTTCCCCATACCCCCTGACTCCGCTATCCTTAAGAGCTGAAGAAGGGTCTCGACCCGAAACGTCACCCATTCCTTCTCTCCCGAGATGCTGCCTGACCTGCTGAGTTATTCCAGCATTTTGTGAATAAATACCTCCGCTATCCTTAAGAGCTCTATCTATGAAGGAGCTGATGGAACTGGCCTGTGGACTTGCTAAGAGGCGATAGAGCTAAGGTGAAGTGTCGGTTAATTGGCTTTTGTAACTGTCCCTAGTGTGTAGAATGGAACTAGTCTGTAGGTGATTGTTGGTCAGCATGGACTCAGCGGGTCAAAGGTCCTGTTCCACGCTGTGAAAATTCTAAACTAAAGAAACATTGGATATCAATGAGCGGGCAAGATCCTATTGAGAATAGAGCATCGGGCAAGAGCATCCAATGAAAGCCACTGGGGCAACTTGGTACATGTTCCTCTATCATGCTCCAAAATAAATGTACCCTGGTGAATAATATTGCCCTCAACATGAAGTCAGATTATGGGTGCAACTGATACTGGGGGTGGGATCGCCTGGTTGAATTTCCAGTGAGACTTCAAATGAGCCAGAAAAGAACACACAATGAGCCAGAAAAGATGCTTTATCATTGGGAGATAAAGTGTTATGCAATTGAGGTTCTGGGGAATTTGGTTTGAAAGTGATTCCATTGTGTACTAATGATGGATAATGTTTTTCTTTCAAGCTTTTCCAAGATGTTTATCCTATCGTAACCCTATTCAACTGTGGTGATCAATAAGTTATCAGCATTGGTTGTTAGAATCATCAGGTCTTTAAGCAAAGAGTGTTTACCAGATTGAAAGTATAGTTGTCCACAAAATGTTATTAACAAACACTACTGTTGACCCACTGACTCCATCCAAGACTGCAAGAAATTGCAGAGCCCAGCCCAGACGCAAACCAACCTCCTCCCTTCCATTGACTCCATCTACACTTCACGCTGCCTCGGAAAGGCCAGCAGCATCATCAATCAATAGTCAATAGTCAATTTATTTGTCACATACACATAAATGTGCAGTGAAATGAAAAATTATCCGCAGTTCAACAATAAGACCAATACGAATAATCAATAAAAATGCAATAACACAAACAATCATAACCAAACACCAAACAAAAGAAACATCCATCACAGTGAGTCTCCTCCAGTCCCTCCTCACTGTGATGGAAGGCCAGAATGTATTTTTCTCTTCCCTGCCGTCTTCTCCCGCGGTCAGGCGGTTGAAGTTGCCACGTAGGGGCGGTCGGGGCTCCCAACATTGAAGCCCCCGCCGGGCGGAGAAAATCCCGCAGCCTATTCCAGGCCGTGCCGGACGGTGAAAGGTCCGCGGCGGGCCGACCCAAGCCCCGCGATTCGGGGCGGGCGAAGACGCTGCCGCTGCCGGAGCTCCCGATGTCGGCCCCCACCCAGTGGCCTGCGGGTTTCCGACGTCCACGCGGCCCGCGCCGGAGCCTCCGGAGACGAGTCGCAGCCGCTCCCGCAGCATCCGAAGGCAGCCAGCGCCGCAGGTGGTGAGTCCGGGCCGCGGGCTCTGCGAACCAGGTGGTCCCAGCCGGAACCCACCAGCTCCAGGTGCATGGCCGATGGTAGGCCGCAGCGGGAACGGAGACACTACACAGAAAACAAAGGTCGGGTCTCCGTTCTCACCCCCCCCCCCCTCCACATAACTCACAACTGCAACCACTACATCATATTTAAACTACAATTAAGACAAAAACAACAAAAAAACACAAAAGACAACGGACTGCAGGCAAGCCGCAGCTGCGAGGGCAGTCTCATCCTTGCCAATGTCTCTTCTCCCATCAGGCAAGAGGTACAGAAGTGTGAAAACCCACCTCCAGATTCAGGAATAGTTTCTTCCCAGCTTTAATCAGGAAATTGAACCATCCTATCACCAACTCGAGAGCGGTCCTAACTCCCATCTACCTCATTGGACACCTTCGAACTTTGTTTCATCGGACTTTATCTTGCACTAAACATTATCCCCTTTATCCTGTATCTGTCCTCGGTGGATGACTTGATTGTGATCATGTACAGTCTTATTCACTGACTGGATAGCTCGTAACAAAGAGCCTTTCATTGTAACCTTGTGAATTTAGTAATAAACTAAACTAAACTCTGTTTCTCTTTGTAGATCTCCGAGCTTTCCTCTCATACAGGACTCTGTACTAAAGAGTAAGCTTGGGGTACCGGATCTTCGAGTCAATCGCATTATTAACCGTTCCATCTCTTGCACTATGAAAACCCCCAAGCCTGACCTCTTTGGATACCCCTCTGCAAATCAGGTAAGCCCCAGCCAGTGTAACTGAGCTGCAATGTAGTCCCCTTAGCTCAGTCTGCCTGTAGTCTGCCTCAGTCTATGGGCGCTGTCTGTACGGAGTTTGTGCGTTCTCCCCGAGACCTGCGTGGGTTTTCTCCGAGATCTTTGGTTTCCTCCCACACTCCAAAGACGTACAGGTATGTAGGTTAATTGACTGGGTAAATGTTTTAAAAAATTGTCCCTAGTGTGTGTAGGATAGTGTTAATGTGTGGGGATTGCTGGGCGGCGCGGACCCGGTGGGCCGAAGGGCCTGTTTCCGCACTGTATCTCTAAATCTAAAAAATCTAAAAAGTCTTAACCAACCTGATCTCCCGGTGGCTCGGCACTTCAACTCCCCCTCCCACTCCCAGTCTGACCTTTCTGTCATGGGCCTCCTCCATTGTCATAGTGAGGCCCACCGCAAATTGGAGGAACAGCATCTGATATTTCGCTTGGGCAGCTTACAACCCAGCGGTGTGAACATTGACTTCTCCAACTTCAGATAGCTCCTCGGTCCCTCTCTTTCCCCTCCCCCTTCCCAGTTCTCCCACTGTCTTCCTGTCTCCAACTACATCCTTTCATTGTCCCGCCCCCTCCCCTGACATCAGTCTGAAGAAGGGTCTCGACCCGAAACGTCACCCATTCCGTCTCTCCTGAGATGCTGCCTGACCCGCTGAGTTACTCCAGCATCTTGTGATACCTTCGATTTGTACCAGCATCTGCAGTTATTATCCTGCAGTGGAGTAAAACTCTGTTAATCCACCAGGAGAATGTTTGGAAATACTGATTCAGTGGTTCAATGGTGCTTTATTTGGTCGCATGTGCACCTTGACATGCGACCAAGGCCATGTGTTGGCACCATTTCCAAAAGTCCAAAATCTGGTCAGCCCGCGCGCGTGGTCTAATGGAACGGCTCCCGATCCGGGGAAGCCCAGGCTCCTGCAGGGTCTTCCTCCGTCGCCTTCGATCAAATCGGCCCGTGAACCGATGTTCCTCCCCTCTCCTCGCCCGGCCACCAGGAGCACTTCCCATGCAGGAAGACGTCCCAGGTTTTTTCCAGTATCCCAGCACCTTGTGCGTCCTTTGCTTTGACCCCGGTATCTGCAGCCCCTGGTGCTTTTGAAAGCCCTCCGTTCGTGGCGCTGCGTGCGGTTGGCGGGGCCGCGAGCTGTCAGTAGGCGGAGAGGGGTGACGAGAGGGGTGACGGAGACCATGGGATAGCATTCCGAGTATTTGGATATTTTCAATTTATTCACAAAATGCTGGAGTAACTCAGCAGGTCAGGCAGCATCTCGGGAGAGAAGGAATGGGTGACGTTTCGGGCCGAGACCCTTCTTCAGACTCGACCCGAAACGTCACCCATTCCTTCTCTCCCGAGATGCTGCCTGACCCGCTGACTTACTCCAGCATTTTGTGAATAAATCGATTTGTACCAGCATCTGCAGTTATTTTCTTATACTATTTAGATATTTTGTTCGGTAGGGTTCAACTTGTGGAATTCATCCCCCCAGGAGGCTGTGGAGGCCAAGTCGATGGATGGTTTTAAGGTGCAGATTGATAGAAACATAGAAAATAGGTGCAGGAGTAGGCCATTCAGCCCTTCGAGCCTGCACCGCCATTCAATATGATCATGGCTGATCATCCAAAATCAGTACTCCGTTCCTGCCTTATCCCCATACCCCTTGATTCCGTTAGCCCTAAGAGCTAGTTAGGGCCTATATCTCCAAACTAAACTATGTGCCTGGTAATACATGAGATTGTCTGTGGTGTTTATGTGTCATTGTGATTGATTCACTATGACTAGTATTCATTTATCATTCAATAATTCTGTTTCTTCCGCAATTTATTCACAGGCCGGGAGTCATTGTAAGAACATTCCAACGTTAGAATATGGCTTTCTCGTACAGGTAAGTTCAAGCAAATAGTTTTTTAATTAAACTCATTATAGACACAAAATGCTGGAGTAACTCAGCGGGACAGGCAGCATCTCTGGAGAGAAGGAATGGGTGACGTTTTGGGTCGAGACCCTTCTTCAGGGGCCACAGTTTAAGAATAAGGGGTAGGTCATTTAAATCGGAGATGAGGAAAACCTTTTTCAGTCAGAGAGTTGTGAATCTGTGGAATTCTCTGCCTCAGAAGGCAGTGGAGGCCAATTCACTGAATGCATTCAAGAGAGAGCTAGATAGAGCTCTTAAGGATAGCGGAGTCAGGGGGTATGGGGAGAAGGCAGGAACGGGGGTACTGATTGAGAATGATCAGCCATGATCACATTGAATGGCGGTGCTGGCTCGAAGGGCCGAATGGCCTCCTCCTGCACCTATTGTCTATTCAGATTGAGAGTGACGAGAGAGGGAGACACAGAGAAGACTAACACGTGCAGGACCTACACAGTGAATGGTAGGCCTCTGGGGAGTGTTGTAGTCAGAATATTGAGTGGAGAGGTTGGGAGGTCATGTTGCAATTATAAAAGATGTTGGTGAGGCCACATTTAGAGCATGGTGTTCAGTTCTGGGCATCATGTTATAGGAAAAATGTTGTCAAACTGGAAAGGGTGCATAGAAATTTTACAAGGATGTTGCCAGAACACGAGGGCCTGAGCTACAGAGAGAGGTTGAGCAGGCTGGGACTTTAGGAGCGCAGGAGGATGAGGGGTGACATCATAGAGGTGGACAAAATCAGGAGAGGAATAGATGGGGCAGACTCACGATGGCCCTTGCCCTGAGTAGGGGAGTCGAGAACCAGAGGACATAGGTTTAAAGTTTAAATATGCGTGCGTGGAAAGATGAGGGGTGATCTCTCTATGACTCTATAGTCAGGCAGCCTAACCCACTGAGTTACTCCAGCACTTTGTGTCTATCCAAATGAATAGTGTTCCCTTCCTTCCCCCCCCCCCCATCTATTACGACAATTTAGAAGGGCTAAATATCCAAGGACGTACACGCCACTGGAGATAAATGGGTCTACTGTGGATAGGGTGAGCAGTTTTAAATACTTGGGAGTCCACATCACAGAGGATCTGACATGGGCAACGCACATTGCCGCACTGGTGGGTAAGGCAAAGCAGCGCCTTTACCACCTTAGACAGCTGAGGAAATTCAGAGGGTCTCTGAGGATCCTTCATTGCTTCTACTCTGGGGCTGTAGAGAGCATCCTGTCCGGCAACATTACAGTCTGGTTTGGGAACAGCTCTGCCCAGGACAGGATGGCCCTGCAGAGAGTAGTGCGTTCGGCAGAACGCACCATGGGAACTACACTCGTCCCCCTGCAGGACCTATACATCAGGAGGTGCAGATCCAGAGCAAGCAAGATCATGAGGGACCCCTACCACCCCAGTAACGGACTGTTCCAGATGCTACGGTCAGGCAAACGCCTCCGCTGTCACGCTGTAAAAACGGAGAGATTGAGACGGAGTTTCTTCCCACAGGCCATCAGGACTGTCAACTTTTATAACTCCAGAGACTAAATTTTGTCTACACTATAGTAACTTTATTAACTTTATTTATATGCTGTAACTGTAATTCTTTTTTGTGCACAACCCGCAGGCATTGCCACTTTCATTTCACTGCACATCGTGTATGTGTACGTGACAAATAAACTTGACTTGACTTGACTTGAATTTAATGCATGTTGACAATGTTGACGAGTGTCTTGAAGAATTCACTTGATTACATGGAGATTCATTTATATCTTCACGTTCGTGTTCAGACCATGAAGTATGCAGAGCAAAGGATTCCCACGTTGAATGAATACTGCGTTGTGTGTGATGAACAGCATGTCTTCCAGAATGGTTCAATGCTAAAGGTGAGTGTTATTGAATTGGTCTTTGCGGTAAGGCAGACATAGAGTAGAGATTGAGTCTGAGGCAAGGTCTCGACCTGAAACATAGAAACATAGAAAATAGGTGCAGGAGTAGGCCATTCAGCCCTTCGAGCCTGCACCGCCATTCAATATGATCATGGCTGATCATCCAGCTCAGTATCCCGTACCTGCCTTCTCTCCATACCCCCTGATCCCTTTAGCCACAAGGACCACATCTAACTCCCTCTTAAATATAGCCA
The DNA here is from genome assembly GCF_053455715.1 of Rhinoraja longicauda. Classification (NCBI taxonomy): domain Eukaryota; kingdom Metazoa; phylum Chordata; class Chondrichthyes; order Rajiformes; family Arhynchobatidae; genus Rhinoraja; species Rhinoraja longicauda. The sequence goes on from NC_135990.1 coordinate 3,882,669, forward strand.
ATGAACTGGCCTCAACTACCTTCTGTGGCAGAGAATTCCACAGACTCACCACTCTCTGTGTGAAGAAATGTTTTTTCATCTCGGTCCTAAAAGACTTCCCCCTTATCCTTAAGCTGTGACCCCTGGTTCTGGACTTCCCCAACATCGGGAACAATCTTCCCGCATCTAGCCTCTCCAACCCCTTAAGAATTTTATATGTTTCTATAAGATCCCCCCTCAGTCTTCTAAATTCCAGCGAGTACAAGCCTAGTCTATCCAGTCTTTCTTCATATGAAAGTCCTGCCATCCCAGAGATCAATCTGGTGAACCTTCTCTGTACTCCCTCTATGGCAAGAACGTCTTTCCTATTGAGTCTGAGGCAGGGTCTCGACCTGAAATGTCACCTTTTCCTTTTCTCCCGAGATGCTGCCTGACCCACTGAGTTACTCCAGCATTTTGTGTCTATGTTGAGTGGAGATTAACCTGTTTTGATAATCTTGACTCAAGCCAGGATCGTGGAGTTATGGAATAGTGGCAAACTTTAGAATTGAATTGAATAAATGTTGTTCGTCAAGTATAAGAAAATAACTGCAGATGCTGGTACAAATCGAAGGTGTTTATTCACAAAATGCTGGAGTAACTCAGCGGGACAGGCAGCATCTCAGGAGAGAAGGAATGGGCGAAGTTTCGGGTCGAGACCCTTCTTCAGTCAAGTATGTATACATACAAGAAATTTGCCTTGGTGCTTTGGTCGCAAGGGTAAAAACACGAGATACAGTAGACAATTAAAAATAAAACAATTATAATTTAAACATTTGAAAATAAAATACCAGAATAAAAAGAGGCTACATACTTTTGGCTCGTCTGAAGAAGGGTCTGGACCCGAAACGTCACCCATTCCTTCTCTCCTGAGATGCTGCCTGACCTGCTGAGTTACTCCAGCATTTTGTGAAATATTTACCTTCGATTTGTACCAGCATCTGCAGTTATTTTCTTACATATTTTTGGCTGTTGAGTAGACCAACTGCTCGTGGGGAAAAAGCTGCCTTTATGTCTGGCTGTGGCGGCTATCCCAAAGTTTGTCAACATGGTCAGAACTTCTGCCCACTGGGACGTTTGCACAATGTCCCTTCACACACGTGCGGGAATCCGAAGGAACCCGTAGCCCATAAACGTTTCCACATTAGCCCAGGAATCTGATCTGTGATATGTTCACATCCTTAGAACAAGGGGCCACAGTTTAAGAATAAGGGGTAGGCCATTTAGAACTGAGATGAGGAAAAACCTTTTCAGTCAGAGAGTTGTGAATCTGTGGAATTCTCTGCCTCAGAAGGCAGTGGAGGCCAATTCTCTGAATGTATTCAAGAGAGAGCTGGATAGAGCTCTTAAGGATAGCGGAGTCAGGGGGTATGGGGAGAAGGCAGGAACGGGGTACTGATTGAGAATGATCAGCCATGATTACATTGAATGGCGGTGCTGGCTCGAAGTGCCGAATGGCCTCCTCCTGCACCTATTGTCTATTGTCTATTGTCTCAGACTTGTATTTGCTTCCTCTGATTAAAGAGAAGCAGAGGATTTTCATTGAAAGTTTATAAACACGAATCAGTTGATACAATAGATCATTTTTAAGCAAAAGTAAAATGATGAGGGGGAAGATAATCTCACATGTTGGTAAATGCACGTGTACAACACGCACGTGTGCTCACACATGCGAACGCAAGGAAACACACACACACAAGGAAACACACACAGGCAAGGAAACACGCACACGCAAGGAAACACGCACACGCAAGGACACACACACACAAGGAAACACACACACAAGGAGACACACACACACACAGGGAGACACACACATGCAAGGAAACACACACACACGCAACGAAACACACACACGCAAGGAGACACACACACGCAAGGAAACACACACACACACAAGGAAACACACACACACGGAGATACACACACACACAGGGAGACACACACACACACGCAAGGAAACACACACATGCAAGGAAACACACACACGCAAGGAGACACACACACGCAAGGAAACACACACACGCAAGGAAACACACACACGCAAGGAGACACACACACGCAAGGAAACACACACACGCAAGGAGACACACACACGCAAGGAGCCACACACACGCAAGGAAACACACACACGCAAGGAAACACACACAGGCAAGGAGACACACACACGCAAGGAAACACACACGCAAGGAGACACACACACACAAGGAGACACACACGCAAGGAAACACACACACACAAGGAAACACACACACACGGAGATACACACACACACAGGGAGACACACACACACACGCAAGGAAACACACACACATGCAAGGAAACACACACACGCAAGGAGACACACACACGCAAGGAAACACACACACGCAAGGAAACACACACACGCAAGGAGACACACACACGAAAGGAAACACACACACGCAAGGAGACACACACACGCAAGGAGCCACACACACGCAAGGAAACACACACACGCAAGGAAACACACACAGGCAAGGAGACACACACACGCAAGGAAACACACACACGCAAGGAGACACACACACACAAGGAGACACACACACGCAAGGAAACACACACACAAGGAAGCACACATGCAAGGAGATACACACATGCAAGGAGACACACACACGCAAGGAGATACACGCACTGAGACACACACACACAAGGAAACACACACACGCAAGGAAACACACACGCAAGGAAACACACACACGCAAGGAGACACACACATGCAAGGAAACACACACACGCAAGGAGACACACACACACAAGGAGACACACACACACGCAAAGAGACACACACACGCAAGGAGACACACACACGCAAGGAAACACACACACACAAGGAAACAGACACATGAAAGGAGATACACACACGCAAGGAAGCACACACACGCAAAGAAACACACACGCAAGGAAACAGACACACGCAAGGAAACACACACATTTCACATGACCATGCACTCTACACATGCCATCAACCTCACACTCACACGCAGACATCAATACACACACACGCACCTCCACACACAACCTCAGCTTAGTGCACACACACTCTTGGTTTCCAGGTATGGATTGACATTCCCAAAGGTATATTAACACATTCTGCATCCATTACGTGTCAACCGGGGGTGCTTAGAGCACTTGGTTTTATTCGCTCCGTTTTGTCACATCTGCAATTTCTCATTAATGGTCATACTGGTCCCTTACCTGCTTCCTAACCTCCTGACAATTACATTTTCATGTACACCTTTAAAATCTGGGCCAAACCATCTCAAGTAAATTTGTCATGTTGACATTTAAAAATACACTGTTACTTTTCCAATAGTCTCATCTGTTCTGAGGCTGTTAGCTCCCCACTGCTGTCCGGATTCTCTGATCAGTGGGGAAACTACTAGCTTGTTGCCCACATGACCTTCGCCAAGCTATATGTCTTGTCTAAACAGGCAGCATCTCTGAAGTCAAGACCCTTCTTCAGACCCGAAACGTCACCCATTCCTTTTCTCCAGAGATGCTGCCTGTCCCGCTGAGTTACTCCAGCGTTTTGTGTCTAACCGATTTAAACCAGCATCCGCAGTTCTTTCCTGCACTACATGTTTCGTCCTCTTTGATGTCTCCTTTTCACACCTTACATTCTGTATCTGTGTTTCCCTCTCAGTCTGAAGAAGGGTCTCGACCCGAAACATCACCCATTCCTCCTCTACAGAGATGCTGCCTGACCCGCTGAGTTACTCCAGCATTTTGTGTCTATCTACATGTCTCAAATGTTTCAGTCAGAGAGTTGTGAATCTGTGGTTCAGTCAGAGAGTTGTGAATCTGTGGAATTCTCTGCCTCAGAAGGCAGTGGAGACCAATTATCTGAATGCATTCAAGAGAGAGCTGGATAGAGCTCTTAAGGATAGCGGAGTCAGGGGGTATGGGGAGAAGGCAGGAACAGGGTACTGATTGAGAATGATCAGCCATGATCACATTGAATGGCGGTGCTGGCTCGAAGAGCCGAATGGCCTCCTCCTGCACCTATTGTCTATTGTCAAATGTTTCTTGCCTGACTCAATCACCTCCTAACCTGGCATCTGGACTTACTGAGTAGTTTGGTTTAGTTTGTTATTGTTACGTGTACCGAGGTACAGTGAAAAGCTTTTTGTTTGCATGCAACTAATCAGCGAAAAGACCACAGGTGGCTGTTCTCCACGGCACTCTGCGGCACTCTTTCCTGATGAGTACAGCGGATTGGTCTCTAGTTGTAGGCCTGACCATTTTCTTTCTTCCCTCCGCTACCACCCAGCCTGCTGTGTGCACACGGGAGCTCTGTGTTTTCTCATTCTACACGCTCGGAGTGATGTCTGGCGCGGCGGAGGAGGTGGCCACAGGAGCAGAGGTGGGTAAACCGGGTTGGAGCGGACCCAGAGACGGGATGCGTGGTGAAGTTCCACACCTAAGCCGTCGAGACCAGGGTCCCAGGGAACGGTCGGCCAAAAACATTTGCTGTCTGTCTCCGAATGATACTCAGAGACTAGTTACTTCCATCCACCATCTAAGGAGTCTCTCACGTTCACACACTGCCCTTCTATCCAAGTGACCAGAGGACAACACCGTCCCACCAACACCGAGGCTTAATCTCAGGAAGGGACTTGGCCTCTTCAGGCCAAGGCAATGAAAATCTGTCAAGAAATTAAACGTTTGCAGACGTAGAGCACATTTCTTGAGAAAATTACAGCTTTTCCATTCCTTTACAGCAGGCAGTGAAGAAAGCCAATGGAATGTTGGCATTCATAACGAGAGGAGTTGAGTATAGGAGCAAAGAGGTCCTTCTGCAGTTGTACAGGGCCCTAGTGAGACCGCCCCTGGAGTACCGTGTGCAGTTTTGGTCTCCAAATTTGAGGAAGGATATTCTTGCTATTGAGGGCGTGCAGCGTAGGTTTACTAGGTTAATTCCCGGAATGGCAGGACTGTCATATGTTGAAAGACTAGAGCGACTAGGTTTGAATACACTGGAATTTAGAAGGATGAGAGGGGATCTTATCGAAACGTATAAGATTATTAAGGGGTTGGACATGTTAGAGGCAGGAAACATGTTCCCAATGTTGGGGGAGTCCAGAACCAGGGGCCACAGTTTAAGAATAAGGGGTAGGCCATTTAGAACAGAGATGAGGAAAAACGTTTTCAGTCAGAGAGTTGTGAATCTGTGGAATTCTCTGCCTCAGAGGGCAGTGGAGGCCAATTCTCTGAATACATTCAAGAGAGAGCTAGATAGAGCTCTTAAGGATAGCGGAGTCAGGGGGTATGGGGAGAAGGCAGGAACGGGGTACTGATTGAGAATGATCAGCCATGATCACATTGAATGGCGGTGCTGGCTCGAAGGGCCGAATGGCCTCCTCCTGCACATATTGTCCATTCCTTTAATCAACTGGCAAATTAATTAAGGATTTGAGTTTAGTTTATTGTACAGTGAAAACCTTTTGTTGCGTGCCAGCCAGTCAACGGAAAGACGATACATGATTACAATCAAGCCATTCACAGTGACCAGATACATGATAAAGGGAATAACGTGAATTTAACGTTTAGTGCAAGATAAAGTTCGATCAAAGATAGTCCGAAGGTCTCCAAGAAGATAGATAATAGCTCAGGACTGCTCTCTAGTTGTTGTTACTATGGTTCAGTTGCTTGATAACAGCTAGGGAAAAAAACTTTCCCTGAATCTAGAAGCCAATACAAAAAAATTGAACCAGGGGTAGCCTACTTTCACTGTGCTTCAAGGAAGCTGAGGTGGAGGTTACGTTATGAAGCTCGATTTATAAAGTAATTTGCTTCTGATCACTTCAATGAATTGGCATGAAATGGATGACTAACAATCTGCTTATTCCAGTCACGTCTATATCAGTCTGTGTGTCTGGATTATTATTGAGTGTTTTGGATCTCCACCTAAAGTGAGAAGTTTTGACATGGCATCTAACTCAAACTGACCATCTCTTGAAACATTAGTCCCATTCTTTTTAATTTTCTCTGCTTTCCCAAAGATATTGCAAGATATTTTTGTTGTCTTATAACCTCTGTCCATGCCCATTGCAATAAGAATTAATGTTAATAAAATAAATACATTCTGGATGGAAAGACTGGTATTGAAGGCAGGACCAATACTGTCCATTTGTGGTGATTCCTGAACAGTTGACTGCTCAACGAGTAGTATAATTCTAAAACATTGCGAAGGCATGATTTTGTTAACTCCAGTTTTGTTCTCTCCACCGTTGTCCTTGAAAGCTCCCATTCATTAACAATGCACCCAAAATTCCTACTACCAGACCTAGATCCATTTATTCCAAGTGTTTCCCGGCCCTTCCAAGTTCCCACGGCTCAAGCCGACCTATTTGTCGTCTTTGGACTTTGGAGATGCAGCGTGGAAACAGGCCCTTCGGCCCACTGCACTAGCACCATCCTACACACTAGGGACACTTTACACATTACAGAAGCCAATTAACCTACAAACCTGTATGTCTTTGGAGTGTGGGAAGAAACCGGAGCACCCGGAGAAAACCCACGCGTTCACAGGGAGAATGTACAAACTCCGCCCGTAGTCAGGATCGAACCCAAGTCTCTGGCGCTGTAAGGCAGCACCTCTGCCGCTGTTCCACGATGCAGCCCTTGTTCCGACTTACAAATCTTTTCAAGGTTTCACAACACCCAATCTCTGATCCTCTTTTTTCGTGGATCCGAGTTGAGTTTTTTTAAAGTCTGGCCATTTGTCTATTCCTTCCCCTCTCCACTTCAAATGGACTTCTTGCTTCCTGCAGCCTAAGCATACTTCCTAAGTCACATCACTGGTGAGCAAAGATACTAGAGGAGCAAGATGAACCACTCTGTCGAAATCGCCTATACTGAAGTGTAGTCCGCAAAGGAGCATAACGTCCACCATTTTAGTAAGCAAACCCCGCCGCTCGCTCTGCCTCTCGCAGTGTGATCAGTGTTTTTGGGGAACAGTATGTGTGATGATACCGTGAAAAAGCAGAATATATCTCATCTATCAACTCACAGATTTTTGTTATTTTTCTTTTTAAATGTTTCTGCAAGTTTCTGCCTACTAAAATGGCGCCTTGACCTACTACGGTTTTTAGGGTCGAGTGGTCTATCTTGCTCTGCTCTATTATCTTTGCTGGTGACACACGTTCCTTGCAGCTTCATAACTTCTGCTGCCTCAAACGCAAGAAGAAGAAGAAGACACACATTCCTTCACGTAATGAAGGGGTTGAGGATGGAAGCATTTGAGGCCATGAATATTGGCATCCAAGTTTGATGTCACGATAGGGAATGCTCCTCAAAGAACTATCTCAAGGACGTTTGTTTCCAGGTGGTGGACCTGCTGGTGGCCATGTGTCGAGCCGCGCTGGAGTCACCGAGAAAAAGCATCATCTTTGAGCCTTACCCTTCTGTCGTGGACCCAGGTGATCCCAAGACCCTTGCATTCAATCCCAAGGTAAGACATTTAAAGAAAATAGAATATACAACAAGACAACAGTTCAGACACAAAATGCTGGAGTAACTCAGCGGGACAGGCAGCACCTCTGGAGAGAAGGAATGGGCGACGTTTCAGACTGAAGAAGGGGACTTGACCCAAAACGTCACCCATTCCTTCTCTCCAGAGGTGCTGCCTGTCCCGCTGAGTTACTCCAGCATTTTGTGTCTCTCTTCGATTTGAACCAACATCTGCAATAGACAATAGACAATAGGTGCAGGAGTAGGCCATTCGGCGCTTTGAGCCAGCACCACCATTCAATGTGATCATGGCTGATCATTCTCAATCAGTACCCTGTTCCTGCCTTCTCCCCATACCCCCTGACTCCGCTATCCTTAAGAGCTCTATCCAGCTCTCTCTTGAATGCATTCAGAGAATTGTCCTCCACTGCCTTCTGAGGCAGAGAATTCCACAGATTCACAACTCTCTGACTGAAAAAGTTTTTCCTCATCTCAGTTCTAAATGGCCTACCCCTTATTCTTAAACTGTGGCCCCTTGTTCTGGACTCCCCCAACATTGGGTACATGTTTCCTGCCTCTAACGTGTCTAACCCCTTAATAATCTTATACGTTTCGATAAGATCTCCTCTCATCCTTCTGCAGTTCTTTCCTAAACAACAGTGCAGTGCGATAGGGTTGCCAACTTCCTCACTCCCAAATACGGGACAAGGTAACGTCACCGCCTTGCGCCCCATGTGACCTCACCCAGCCAGCAGCCACGTGCTCCCGCTCCACCAATGGCGGCCGCCATTGATATTAATACACTAACACGAGGATTGAGGTGGACTATTACATTGAAGTCAGTCATTGTAGTCAGATAGCACGGAAACAGGCCCTTCAGCCCAACTCATCCATCTTGAAAAAGATGCCCTTGTAAGTCCGCCTTAAGTAAGTCGCTCAGTCCGCCTTAACCCTAGATGTCAACTTCTTTACATCAGCGAGACCAAACGCAGGATCGCCGATCGTTTCGCTCAACACCTTTGCTCAGTCCGCCTAAACCAACCTGATCTCCCAGTGGCTGAGCACTTCAACTCCCCCTCCCACTCCCAGTCTGACCTTTCTGTCATGGGCCTCCTCCAGTGCCATAGTGAGGCCCACCGGAAATTGGAGGAACAGCACCTCATATTTCGCTTGGGCAGTTTGCAGCCCAGCGGTATGAACATTGACTTCTCCAACTTTAGATAGTTCCTCTGTCTCTCCCTTTTCCCCCCTCCCCTTCCCAGTTCTCCCTCTATCTGCCTGTCTCCACCTATATCCTTTCTTTGTCCTGCCCCCCTGACATCTGTCTGAAGAAGGGTCTCGACCCGAAACGTCACCCATTCCCTCTCTCCTAGATGCTGCCTGACCTGCTGAGTTACTCCAGCATTTTGTGATACCTCCCCTTGTAAGATATATTTTTTAAAACAACATGGAAACAGGCCCTTCGACCCACTGAGTCCACGCCAACCATCGATCAACTGTTCACGCCAGTTCTCTGTCAGCACATTTTCTCATCCGCTCCCTGCACATTGTGTACAGTTTACAGAAGCCAATTAAGCTGCAAACCCCCGTGTCTTGGAGATATGGGAGGTATTCGGAACACCGCAGAATGCAGGCAGAACGTGCAAACTCCACACAGACAGCGCCCGAGGTCAGGATCAAACCCTTTGGCGCTCAGGCAGCAGCTCTACCTGCTGCACCACTGTGCCATCTCGACTCCACCAATTCATTGTTTGGTTCTCAGTTCCAATGATTTCAGGTGATGTCGTCCTGAATGAGTTAGAAACATAGAAATATGGAAAATGGGTGCAGGAGTAGGCCATTCGGCCCTTCATGGCTGATCACCCAAAATCAGTACCCCATTCCTGCTTTCTCCCCATTTCCCTTGGTTCCGTTAGCCCTAAGAGCTACAAGAGTTGTGCCGAAGGGCATGTTTCGGAATTCATGTTCGCAAGTCATAGAAACATAGAAAACAGGTGCAGGAGGAGGCCATTCGGCCCTTCAAGCCAGCACCGCCATTCATCGTGATTATGGCTGATCGTCCACAATCAGTAACCCATGCCTGCCTTCTCCCCATACCCCTTGATTCCACTAGCCCCTAGAGCTCTATCTAACTCTCTCTTAAATCCATCCAGTGATTTGGCCTCCATTGCCCTCTGCGGCAGAGAATTCCACAAATCCACAACTCTCTGGGTGCAAAAGTTCCTTCTCACAGTTTTAAATGGCCTCCCCTTTATTCTAAGACTGTGGCCCCTGGTTCTGGACTCCCCCAACATTTAAAACACTCATAGGAGCAAAATTAGGCCACTCGGCTCATTGCGTATACTCCGCCATTTAAACGTGGCTGATCTATCTTCCCTCTCAACCCATTCTCCTGCCTTCTCCCGGTAAACTCTGCCACCTTTACTAACCAAGAACCTGATAATCTCTACTTTAAAAATATCCAATGACTTGGTCTCCTTAGCCGGAGGTGGCAATGAATTCCACAGATTCACCAACCTTTGGCAAAATAAATTACTCCTCGTTTCCATTCTACAGGTGCATCCTTTTATTCAGAGCACAATGGTTGAGAATGATCAGCCATGATCACATTGAATGGCGGTGCTGGCTCGAAGGGCCGAATGGCCTACTCCTGCACCTATTGTCTATTGACTCTATGATTTTAGGTCCTGTGAGAAGGAATCTCTCCCCATCTTAGATCTTGGCAACTTAATCCATTGTCAATGTAGCATAATGAGCGCCTTATTATTTTCCTGTTCTCTTTCTTAGAAAAAGAACTACGAGCGACTGCAAAAAGCCTTGGATAGTGTAATGTCGATTAGAGAAATGACACAGGTATGTCTTACAATGGACGGTGCTGTAATGTTGCTAACAGTTGCTGATCTGGGTGTGACGCCAGGCAAATTAAAAGTTTTAAAAAACCAGACATCTTGCAAGTTGTTCGACTTTCAACCTCTGCTGTAAAGCACAGGCTAGCTTCACGTTATGGGTGTGTGGGAAGGAACTGCAGATGCTGGTTTACACTGAAGATGGACACACAATGCTGGAGTAACTCAGCGGGTCAGGCAGCATCTCGGGACAACATGGATAGGTGATGTTTCGGGTTGAGATCCTACTTCGGACTGTTGAGTTTCGCTTTATTTCAGTTTCAATAGACAATAGACAATAGGTGCAGGAGGAGGCCATTCGGCCCTTTGAGCCAGCACCGCCATTCAATGTGATCATGGCTGATCATTCTCAATCAGTACCCCGTTCCTGCCTTCTCCCCATACCCCCTGACTCCGCTATCCTTAAGAGCTCTATCTAGCTCTCTCTTGAATGCACTCAGAGAATTGGCCTCCACTGCCTTCTGAGGCAGAGAATTCCACAGATTCACAACTCTCTGACTGAAAAAGTTTTTCCTCATCTCAGTTCTAAATGGCCTACCCCTTATTCTTAAACTACCCCTTATTCTTAAACACAGAAGGACACAGAGTGCTGGAGTAACTCAGCAGGTCGGGCAGCATCTCTGGAGGACATGGATAGGTGATGTTTTGGGTCAGGAAGAAGGGTCCCAACTCAAATCGTCACCTATCCATGTTCTCCACTTTGTGTCCTTTTGTGTAAACCAGCATTTGCAGTTGCTTATTTGTACGATTAGAGATACTCAGGTTGGTTTAATGGAGGAAGGGACAATGGGTTGGACGAGTACCCCCTTCTGTTACCTTCTGATTTAATGAATTTCATTCTTTCAAATTAAGACAGTTTTCCCAACAACCTGGGAAAAAACACTTTCACTTGTTTCTTATCTATTACAGGGATCGTACCTTGAAATTAAAAAGCAAATGGACAAGCTGGACTCTTTGGCGCACCCATTGTTGCAATGGTAACTCATCTCAGTGTATTTCCTTTGATATTGTGCACTCTATGCTATTATATTTATTAATAATTCATGCGCTGTTTAAAGTGCAAACTATCAGTATAGGAAGGGTTGTTGACAATACGATTAAAGCTTTGAGTGATATCAGTAGCATAGATCATAGAAAAGTTCAGCACAACAACATGGAGGCAGTGGTAGAGTTTCTGCCTCACAGCACCAGAGATCCGGGTTCAATCCTGGCTACCGGTGCTGTCTGTATGGAGTTTGTCCATTTTTCCTGTAACCTTGTGGGTTTTCTCCGGGTGCGCCGGTTTCCTCCCATGTTCCAAAGACGTGCGGGTTTCCAGGTTAACGGGCCTCTAAAAACTGCCCCTAGTGTGTTGTGAACGGGTTGGCACAGACTTGGTGGGCCGATGGGCCTGTTTCCATGCTGTATCTGTCCAATAAACTAACCAGGCCCTTCGGCCCATAATGTCTGTGCCGAACATGAAGCCACGACCATTGCTTATCTATCTGCGCATAACCAAGATCCCACCAATCCCTGGATATCCATAGCCATATGCCTTTCCAGCAATTAAATGAAAGGAAATAATAATAATAATAATAATAATATATTTATTTTATATAGCGCCTTATCACATGCTCAAAGCGCTTTACAAAAACAATTAACATAGAAACAAACAGACAAACTATCCTGACGGAAAAGCGGCGAATACACAACGCCAGCGTCCTCTCACGTCAGGGTCCGGCAGCAGACATCAAAAAGCACAAGACACACAGATACAATTTTTTACACAAAACAGCCATCACAGTGATTGCTCCAGGCATACCCTCACTGTGATGGAAGGCAACGTCTTATCTCCTGCTCATTCTTCTCCCGTGGCGCCACGAGGCGATCGAGGCTCCCAACCCCTTGAAGCCCACACCGGGCGATGGAAAGTCCCAGGGCCGAGCCGAGAAATGAATGGATCTAGATGCATTGCAGATTCCTGCACAGGATAGGATGTACTGATGAGTTTCAGTGGATGGGACATGTTAACAGGTTGCTTTTAATCATTTGTTTGGAAAGTTAAAATGGGGCAAGAATAATATACTGCCAGAATATATATACAAGTTGAGTATAGGAGCAAAGAGGTCCATCTGTAGTTGTACAGGGCCCTAGTGAGACCGCACCTGGAGTACTGTGTGCAGTTGTACAGGGCCCTAGTGAGACCGCACCTGGAGTACTGTGTGCAGTTTTGGTCTCCAAATTTGAGGAAGGATATTCTTGCTATTGAGGGCGTGCAGCATAGGTTTACTAGGTTAATTCCCGGAATGGCGGGACTGTCGTATGTTGAAAGTCTGGAGCGACTAGGCTTGTATACACTGGAATTTAGAAGGATGAGAGGGGATCTTATCGAAACATATAAGATTATTAAGGGGTTGGACACGTTAGAGGCAGGAAACATGTTCCCAATGTTGGGGGAGTCCAGAACTAGGGGCCACGGTTTAAGAATAAGGGGTAGGCCATTTAGAACGGAGATGAGGAAAATCTTTTTCAGTCAGAGAGTTGTAAATCTGTGGAATTCACTGCCTCAGAAGGCAGTGGAGGCCAATTCTCTGAATGCATTCAAGAGAGAGCTAGATAGAGCTCTTAAGGATAGCGGAGTCAGGGGGTATGGGGAGAAGGCAGGAACGGGGTACTGATTGAGAATGATCAGCCATGATCACATTGAATGGCGGTGCTGGCTTGAAGGGCCGAAGGGCCGAATGGCCTCCTCCTGCACCTATTGTCTATTGTCTATTGTCTATAAAATAATAATACTTTTATTCAAAGTATGGTCTATGACTATGACTCTTAGATTAACTATTGACTTTAACTTGTGAACGGGCACCGGGGGGGGGGGGGGGAGGGGCAGGGAGGGAGAGAATTGCAACTGGGCAAATGCACCGAACTGTAACAGATTTTTTATCTTTATTTCCAAGGATAATCTCAAGCAACAGATCCCACATTGTGAAGCTTCCGCTCAGCAGAGTACGTGCTTTCATTCCGTTACATTAACTGGCGTGCATTTGGGTACAATTGAGCTTGGGCTTTGCATTAAGTTAACTGAGAGAGTGGAATTATTCTGCATGAAATCGCGATCACAATGGATGGTGGAATTATGAAATCTAAGGTGGCGCAGTGGCGTAGCGAGCAAAGCCGCCTGATTGATCAAGAGACCCAGGTTCAAGCCCGATCTTCAGTGCTGCCTGAGTGGAGTTTGCACGTTCTTCCTCAGACCCTTTGGTTTCCCACCAGATGTACCTGTTCCATCCCACATCCCAAAATGCATCTCGGAAATAAGTCGTTGTTTCGCCATTGTCACTGAGTCGAGGAACTGTCTGCCATGAGCACTGTGGGAGTTCATTCTCCATTGGCCTTGGAGTACAGAGAAGGTTCACCAGATTGATTCCTGGGATGGCAGGACTTTCATATGAAGAAAGACTGGATAGACTCGGCTTGTACTCGCTGGAATTTAGAAGATTGAGGGGGGATCTTATAGAAACTTACAAAATCCTTAAGGGGTTGGACAGGCTGGATGCAGGAAGATTGTTCCCGATGTTGGGGAAGTCCAGAACAAGGGTCACAGTTTAAGGATAAGGGGGAAGTCTTTTAGGACCGAGATGAGAAAGTTTTTTTTCACACAGCTGGTGGTGAATCTGTGGAATTCCCTGCCACAGAAGGTAGTTGAGGCCAGTTCATTGGCTATATTTAAGAGGGAGTTAGATGTGGCCCTTGTGGCTAAAGGGATCAGGGGGTATGGAGAGAAGGCAGGTACGGGATACTGAGTTGGATGATCAGCCATGATCATATTGAATGGCGGTGCAGGCTCGAAGGGCCAAATGGCCTACTCCTGCACCTATTTTCTATGTTTCTATGTTTCTATTGTGGTCAGAGCCTAGACCATACCACAAACCAACCTCCCTTCCATTGACTCCATCTACACCTCGTGCTGCCTCAGCAAGGCCAGCAGCACAATCAACGACCAGTCTCACCCCGGTCACTCCCTCCTCTCCCCTCTCCCATCAGGCAAGAGGTAAAGATTCAGGGACAGTTTCTTCCCAGTTGCTATCAGGAAACTGAACCATCCTAGCAACAACTAGAGCGCAGTCCTAGACCTCATTGGAGACCCTTGGACTTTACTTTGGGCGGCACAGTGGTGCAGCGGTAGAGTTGCTGCCTTACATTGAATGCAGCGCCGGAGACCCGGGTTCGATCCCGACTACGGGTGCCGTCTGTACGGAGTTTGTACGTTCTCCCCGTGACCTGCGTGGGTTTTCTCCGAGATCTTCGGTTTCTTCCCACACTCCAAAGACGTACAGGTATGTAGGTTAATTGGCTTGTGGTAAATGTTTAAAACAATTGTCCCTAGTGTGTGTAGGATAGTGTTAGTGTGCGGGGATCGCTGGGCGGCGCGGACTCGGTGGGCCGAAGGGCCTGTTTCCGCGCTGTATCTCTAAACTACTAGACTTTATCTCACACTAAAAGTTATGCACATTATTTCTCCTATCATGTATCTATCTGTACACTGTAAACGGCTCGATTGTGATCATGTATTGTCTTTCCACTGACTGGTTAGCACGCAACAAGAGCTTTTCACTGTACCTCGGTACACGTGACAATAAACTAAATTCAAACTCAGAACATGGCCTCCTTTCATCTAAGCAGAGGATTATTTTATGTAAATTTATAGTCACACAGCATGGAAACAGGCCCTTCGGCCCTACTTGCCCATGCCGACCAAGATCCCCCCCTCGTCATTATTCCCACCCGCCCACATTTGTCCCATTGACGGCACGGTGGCGCAGCGGTAGAGTTGCTGCCTTACAGCGAATGCAGCGCCGGAGACCCGGGTTCGATCCTGACTACGGGCGCCGTCTGTACGGAGTTTGTACGTTCTCCCCGTGACCTGCGTGGGTTTTCTCCGAGATCTTCGGTTTCCTCCCACACTCCAAAGACGTACAGGTATGTTGGCTGGGCAAATGTAAAAATTGTCCCTAGTGTGTGTAGGATAGTGTTAGTGTGCGGGGATCGCTGGGCGGCGCGGACTCGGTGGGCCGAAGGGCCTGTTTCCGCGCTGTATCTCTAAAAAAAAATTCCCTCTAAACCTGTTCTTCGAGGAGTTAGCTCACCGTCATCTTGAAGGGCAATTAAGGATGACCAGTAGATATTGTTGTCATTTTTAGTTTAATTTACAGAAACAGCGCGGAAACAGTCCCTTCGACCCACCAAGTCCGCGCCGACCAGCGATCCCCGCACACTAACACTATCCTACACACACCAGGGACAATTTTACATTTATACCAAATCAATTAACCTACAAACCTGTACGTCTTTGGAGTGTGGGAGCAAACCGAAGACAATAGACAATAGGTGCAGGAGGAGGCCATTCGGCCCTTCGAGCCAGCACCGCCATTCAATGTGATCATGGCTGATCATTCTCAATCAGTACCCCGTTCCTGCCTTCTCCCCGTACCCCCTGACTCCGCTATCTATAAGAGCTCTATCCAGCTCTCTCTTGAATGCATTCAGAGACTTGGCCTCCACTGCCTTCTGAGGCAGAGAATTCCACAGATTCACCACTCTCTGACTGAAAAAGTTTTTCCTCATCTCAGTTCTAAATGGCCTACCCCTTATTCTTAAACTGTGGCCCCTTGTTCTGGACTCAAGACCGCGCAGAAAACCCACGCAGGTCACGGGGAGAACTTACAAACTCCGTACAGACAAGCGCCCGTAGTCGGGATCGAACCGGGGTCTCTGGCGCTGTGAGGCAGCAGCTCTAACGCTGCTCCACCGTGCCGCCCGTTACACCGTGATGTAAAAGGGGTGTTTCTGTGGCGGTTGATCGTGGAATGTTTGGCTGTAGTTGGGGAGGGGCGTGGGAGGATCCAAGGGCCGTGGCTTCGTGAACCTGCCATGTCTTTTATCTTCACAGCAGCTGAAATTCATGCACACATCACATCAGTTTCTCCTGTTGAGCAGCCCGCCAGCCAAGGAAGCCCGGTTCCGTACCGCCAAGAAGCTCTATGGCAGCACCTTCGCCTTTCAGTAAGTCATCGAGCTCTGTCTTGTCTCCACTGCACCCCACTAAAGGTGGGGGGGGGGGGTGAGCGGGTGGGGGTGGGGGGGCCGGGGGGGGGGGGGGGGGGGGGGAGGGGGTAGGAGGGAGGCAAATAAGAATTATGGAGAAGAAATGGAAGAAAGTGAAATTATGATTAAAATCAGATTGGCTGTGATATAGAGTAGGAAGGAACTGCAGATGCTGGTTTACACCGAGGATAGACACAAAATGCTGGAGGAACTCAGCGGGTCAGGCAGCGTCTCTGGTGAGAAGGAACGGGTGACGTTTCGGGTCGAGACCCTTCTTCAGACTGTGGTGGGTTGAAGATTCTGATTCCATGCTGTGTCTTTCAATCCATCTTTCTCAATTAGGACAAAGTTGCAGACTAGGTTGTAATGGCAGTTTCTACACCTTCTCAAAGTCCAACTTCGATAGCCTTTACTGCTCGGGGATGTGGTGGAAGTACAGCTTATGCTACACGCCCGCACTCTGAGATAGCAAAAACTAATCTTCCAAACGCTGTTTCTTGATTAATTGGTCTTTATTAAAGTAGCACAAATCAAGAAGAGTCATTCATAACTTTTCGTTCTTATCAACTGTTTCTTCTTCAAACGGGCGGCACGGTAGCGCAGCGGTAGAGTTGCTGCTTTACAGCGAATGCAGCGCCGGAGACTCAGGTTCGATCCTGACTACGGGTGCTGCACTGTAAGGAGTTTGTACGTTCTCCCCGTGACCTGCGTGGGTTTTCTCCGAGATCTTCGGTTTCCTCCCACACTCCAAAGACGTACAGGTTTGTAGGTTAATTGGCTGGGTAAATGTAAAAATTGTCCCTAGTGGGTGTAGGATAGTGTTAATGTACGGGGATCGCTGGGCGGCACGGACTTGGTGGGCCGAAAAGGCCTGTTTCCGGCTGTATATATATGATATGATGATATGAAGATACAGTCGAGACCGTGTGGTGGTTGTGGTTGGCGTGAGTGCGGTTGTAGTAAAAAACTATTCTCTCCACCCTCCGATACTAAACTGACCCCCATTCTCTGTGGCTGCACTAGCCTCCTCAGATGTAGACGCACCCCATTACGTATCAAATCACACCCACAGGCATGCAAAAAAGCGAAGATCTCGGAGAAAAACCCACGCAGGTCACGGGGGAGAACGTACAAACTCCGTACAGACAGCGCCCGTAGACAGAAACTAGAAATATTAACCATGGCCATAATATAATGACAGTAACTAATTTAAGCGTAAATGGCTCCTACACTGCAAGGTTGTTCCCAAATACTGCATTGTCTGCAGTAATTTGAAACTACTTGTTTCTTGATTATAATTTCTATTTTATTTTATATATTTTTAAAAATGTTACCCAAAATTACAGGACACCAGCAAACAGTACAGGACAGTACAAGACATATATACCCCCCTCCCCATCCCCAAGGCTAAAAAAAAACGGGGAAAAAAACGAGTCTTTGTGTTCAAATATCATATCATATCATATCATATCATATCATATATATACAGCCGGAAACAGGTCTTTTCGGCCCTCCAAGTCCGTGCCGCCCAGCGATCCCCGCACATTAACACTATCCTACACCCACTAGGGACAATTTTTTACATTTACCCAGCCAATTAACCTACATACCTGTACGTCTTTGGAGTGTGGGAGGAAACCGAAGATCTCGGAGAAAACCCACGCAGGTCACGGGGAGAACGTACAAACTCCTTACAGTGCAGCACCCGTAGTCAGGATCGAACCTGAGTCTCCGGCGCTGCATTCGCTGTAAAGCAGCAACTCTACCGCTGCGCTACCGTGCCGTTACATGTTACATGTTACATGTTACATGTTAGCAACAACAGCGTACAAATATAAATAAATGATTATGACTGTGTAGACAATATTTTCAGTTAAAGGAAAAATCTTTAATAAAATCTATAAAAGGGTTCCAGGTCAGAGCGAAGTTTCCGTGGGGCCTTGCACTATTTATACCTGATCGTTTCCAGGGGTAAAAAGGAGAGCACCTCCTTTAACCACTGCAAAAAAGGATGGAGCTTTTCTTGACTTCCAGTTAAAAAGAATAAGCCTGCGGGCAAGCAATGATAGACAATAGACAATAGGTGCAGGAGGAGGCCATTTGGCCCTTTGAGCCAGCACCGCCATTCAATGTGATCATGGCTGATCATTCTCAATCAGTACCCCGTTCCTGCCTTCTCCCCATTCCCCCTGACTCCGCTATCCTTAAGAGCTCTATCTAGCTCTCTCTTGAATGCATTCAGAGAATTGGCCTCCACTGCCTTCTGAGGCAGAGAATTCCACAGATTCACAACTCTCTGACTGAAAAAGTTTTTCCTCATCTCCGTTCTAAATGGCCTACCCCTTATTCTTAAACTGTGGCCCCTTGTTCTGGACTCCCCCAACATTGGGAACATGTTTCCTGCCTCTAACGTGTCCGACCCCTTAATAATCTTATACGTTTCGATAAGATCCCCTCTCATCCTTCTAAACTCCAGTGTATACAAGCCTAAAGCATTTGCTTGTAAATTTGTACGTTTACAGTTTGGGGGTGGTATTCCATTGACAGCTGTGTGCAAATCAGGATTTATAGTCTGTCTGCAGATATGGGAGAATACCTCAAATATATTTCCCCAGTAGCTGTTGAGGGAGGAACATGTCCAGAACATGTGTCCTACAGAGGGTGGGCTATGGCCATGTCCTAGGGCAGCCAGGATCTGTACTAGAAAAGATTCTGGCAAGTTTGTCCCTTGAATAATGAAGACGGTGAAGCACTTTAAATCGGATCAACCCATGGTGTATTCACAGCGACGAGGTGTGTATACGAATTAAGCCTCATCAGAAAGCTCTACACCCAGGTCCCTCTCCCATGCCGATTTTGTTTTGTCCCAGGGTATCTGTTTTAATCCCTGTATTAATGTGCAATTAGGCTTGTATACACTGGAATTTTAGAAGGATGAGGGGGGATCTTATTGAAACATATAAGATAATTAGGGGATTGGACACATTAGAGGCAGGAAACATGTTCCCAATGTTGGGGGAGTCCAGAACAAGGGGTCACAGTTTAAGAATAAAGGGTAGGCCATTTAGAACGGAGATGAGGAAGAACTTTTTCAGTCAGAGAGTGGTGAAGGTGTGGAATTCTCTGCCTCAGAAGGCAGTGGAGGCCAGTTCGTTGGATGCTTTCAAGAGAGAGCTGGATAGAGCTCTTAAGGATAGCGGAGTGAGGGGGTATGGGGAGAAGGCAGGAACGGGGTACTGATTGAGAGTGATCAGCCATGATCGCATTGAATGGCGGTGCTGGCTCGAAGGGCTGAATGGCCTACTCCTGCACCTATTGTCTATTGTCTATTGTCTATTAAATTGTTGAAACACGTTTCCTGTCAAAGGGGTCCAGCTCCTATAATTGCTTTATAGGTCTGTAGACATTGTAAACCCTCGTGTCACCATACAAAAGCAAATCTAACTCTACACTCTTAGGAGATGCAGACGATTAATGATTAGACAACCTCTCTGACTGTCCCCGAGATTACATTTTATCTTCGTATGCTTCGTTGTCACCTTTCTCTCCCTAACAACGATCTATTCTACATTTTCCTTGAGCAGCATCCCCTTTGATTTCTCATTTTCACACCTTACCCTTCCATATCTCTTCGTCTCCCTCTCCCCCGACTCTCAGTCTGAGGAAGGGTCTCGACCCGCAACGGCACCCGTTCCTTCGCTGGAATTTAGAAGACTGAGGGGGGATCTTATGGAAACATATAAAATTCTTAAGGGGTTGGAGAGGCTAGATGCGGGAAGATTGTTCCCGATGTTGGGGAAGTCCAGAACCAGGGGTCACAGCTTAAGGATAAGGGGGAAGTCTTTTAGGACCGAGATGAGAAAACATTTCTTCACACAGAGAGTGGTGAGTCTGTGGAATTCTCTGCCACAGAAGGTAGTTGAGGCCAGTTCATTGGCTATATTTAAGAGGGAGTTAGATGTGGCCCTTGTGGCTAAAGGGATCAGGGGGTATGGTGAGAAGGCAGGTACGGGATACTGAGCTGGATGATCAGGCATGATCATATTGAATGGCGGTGCTGGCTTGAAGGGCCGAATGGCCTCCTCCTGCACCTATTGTCTATTGTCTATATCTCTTTGCCTCCCTCTCCCCTGACTCTCAGTCTGAAGAAGGGTCTCGACCCGCAACGTCACCCGTTCCTTCTCTGCGGAGATGCTGCCTGTCCCGCTGAGTTACTCCAGCATTTTGTGCCCACCTTCGATTAATGATCCTCCTTTCTCGCACGGTTAAAGCTGCTCTCTAAGAAATCTCTGCTAATATTTGTTTCTCAATCTTCCCTCTTTCTCAGCGGCTCGCACATTGAGAACTGGCATTCCATTCTGAGGAACGGCTTGGTCAATGCATCATACACTAAATTACAAGTAGGTATTCTCTCATGAATGGTACCACTCACAGTATCAATCCCTGGGCAAATGCGTCAAGAATGTCATGGATCGGCTTCCTCAGTGTGTTTCACAGTTTCCTGCTTGATAAGGAAAATGGGGCCGAAGAGAAAGACTTTGGCTGTTGTAGGGGGAACGGCAGAGTAACGAGGGAAGATAGACACAGAGTGCTGGAGTAGCTCAGCGGGACGGGCAGCATCTCTGGTGAGAAGGAATGGTTCGAGACCCTTCTACAGACTGAGAGTCAAGGGGAGAGGAAACTAGAGATGTGGAAGGGTACAAAAAACGCAAGGTGTGAAAAGGACAGATCAAAGCAGGCGATGCTCAAGGAAATATACCAAGAGTCAATTGTTGGCTGAGGGGAAGGTCAAGTCAAGTCAATTTTATTTGTATAGCACATTTAAAAACAACCCACGTTGACCAAAGTGCTGTACATCAGTGAGAACAAGGCATACAAACAGTAAACTTAATCAGGCGGACGGTGAGACTCGTAGGAGAAGTCGAGTGGGGAGGGATGGAGAGAGAGAGGGAAAGCAAGGATTACTTGAAGTTAAAGAAATCAATATTCATACCGCTGGGTTGTAAGCTGCCTCACAGCCACAGAGACCCGGGCGTGATCCCGACCTCGGGTGCTGCCCGCGTGGAGTTTGCATATTCTCCCTGTGACCTCGTGGGTTTCCTCTGGGTGCTCCGGTTTCCTCCCACATCCCAAAGACGTGCAGGTTTGTAGTTTGATTGGCCCTCTGTAAATTGCCTCTAGCATGTAGCCGGGTGGTAGAATTTGGGGCGAATTGATAAGAAGACAGAGAGGATAAAGTTGGATTGGTTTAATGAAGGATTAAACCAATCTGCCTGTACGGAGTTTGTACGTTCTCCCCGTGACTGGCCTGGGTTTTCTCCGGGTGCTCGTGTTTCCCCCCACACGCCAAATCACTGGATGGATTTAAGAGAGAGTTAGATAGAGCTCTAGAGGCTAGTGGAATCAAGGGATATGGGGAGAAGGCAGGCACGGGTTACTGATTGTGGATGATCAGCCATGATCACAATGAATGGCGGTGCTGGCTCGAAGGATGGAATTTAGAAGGATGAGAGGAGATCTTATCGAAACGTATAAGATTATTAAGGGGTTGGAAACGTTAGAGGCAGGAAACATGTTCCCAATGTTGGGGGAGTCCAGAACAAGGGGCCACAGTTTAAGAATAAGGGTAGGCCATTTAGAACGGAGATGAGGAAAAACGTTTTCAATCAGAGAGTTGTGAATCTGTGGAATTCTCTGCCTCAGAAGGCAGTGGAGGCCAATTCTCTGAATGCATTCAAGAGAGAGCTAGATAGAGCTCTTAAGGATAGCGGAGTCAGGGGGTATGGGGAGAAGGCAGGAACG